>NW_010227569.1:66300-97818 GCF_000690775.1 Eurypyga helias | reverse complement strand
CTTGTCTGGATGGAAAGCTATAGGTCAGCCCTTGGATTTATATTCCTATATTGGTTCCAGTTGTACAGAGTTTCTTGTAGCAGTAGTCAGCAGTCTTCTATGGCTGTTTCACCAGATTGTATTTTTCTTTTTTTAAAGTTTAAGAATATTGATAGAAACCCAGCGGGAGCTAGGAAATGCTGGCGTTCGCTTCGGCGTCTATATCTCCCTTCATAGTGAGGCATTGGAGCCCAGCTCGCCTGACCTTGGGATTCACTGAGAGGCAGGAGCTGGGAGGGCTGGTGCTTCTCACAGTCTTCCCTCAAGATGCTCTGATTCAGTGATCCTGCACTTGCCCCTACTGTGCTAATGCTATTAAAATCCACCCACGTGTTGTCTGTAATTTCTGACCACTATCTTAAGCCACCCTGCGGTCTTTGAGGAAAATTAATTTTGGAGTTGTGGAAAAAAACAGAAATTTTGTTTCGCAAAGGATTTGGAGAGTTTGAAATCTGGCTTCTGTTCATACTGGAATGAAATGTGACATTTTCAAATTCTTGGCAGAGGAAAATTCTCAAAAAAGCTGCCTTTCAGATTGATCAAAATGCTTCATTCTGGATTGAACTTGCTTGATTTCATAATCTACCAGAAAAAGACTGAAATAAGTTATTTCAAAAATGGAAAATCAAAAAGGTCAAAACAAATCACCCCCTCCCCAAAAACTCAGGACAAGTTGGCATGATTCATAAGCCCACTTTAGTTTTATGAATCCACATTTTCTCACTCAGAGAGAGGCTATTGATGATGTTGTTTTCACAACCATCCCTAGATTATTCTTCCTTTGCTTATGAAGTGACCACCAAAATTAAGCTGGCTTCTTGGGATCTGTATTGATTTCCAGGATTCCATGAATTTTAGTAAAGTGTATGTTTATGACCTGATTGTTTTGCATGAAAAGTGAGAATTACTTCTGGATGTTTGCAGCAAAAGCAACTTTTATGGGCTACAGAAATGCTGTCTGCTGTTTGTGTTAATCGTAGACAGTTATTGGAAGGATATCCTTAATCGTTGGTGTGATATTAACATTTTAAAGGTTTCACAATAGCACCAACTACTTTTCACATTATGATTAACTTCTGTCTAAACGTAACAATTGTTTTTAATATCATCGTCTTCGTATAAAATCATGTGTAAACAAGAATTAGCTAGGTTTGGTGAAACAATGATGTTCTTAATGACTCTTAAAGATGTTTCCCTAGGTAAGACTCATGGACTGCACTCTCTTTCATTAGGAAAACTTTGAACCACTCTTCCCTCCTGCTCTTACTGGTGGCTACTGAAAGACCCTGCTTATGCTTTGTGGTAAGTAGGTGCATTTTTGAAGTTGATAGCAGAAAGAATGAGGACAGTTAGAAACTGGGTGCAAGCTTTTTTGGCTTCTCAAGCCACAAAGACTTTAATGGAAGAATCCAACAGCCTGATGTGGGGTCTGTGCTCAGGCACAAGAAGATACAGGAAAACCTCAGGGCATGTGAGTCTTCAAAGCTGGAGCTGGAGGAAGAGTAGCAGCAAGAGCCAGAATGAGTGTATGCCCCAAGAGAAGAGATGCTTGGTTCTCCAGGTTTTGTGTAGGTACTAATGATTGCTGTATCCCTTTGTGTGGAAGAACAATTTCCCTTTGCAGCTGCTGAAATGAAGTAATGCAGTGACCTGCAGCTTGTAGGTTTTGCTGTGGATGCTGCATTTCTGCAAGGACATTCGGATTTGGCCCTTTGTGTAGTCAAAGATAAGAGGGATGTTCATCAACATCTTTAGAGACTTACTATAACACTGTATTGGGCAACTAGTGAATGTTCCCCTACGTAATTTTGGACAAAATACAAAATGACTCGTGTAGCGGGTGAATTATCAGTTTCATCTTTGGGGCATTAGGCCTAATGGTCTTACGGTGCTTGTTTGTTGTTTTCTGTCACTACCTTTTAATCTGCTTTTTAAAAACTCCACTGGTTCTGTATTTATAGAAACCGCTTTACCTCATTGCTTTAGATGATCTTACCAGTTAAAATATGACTGGTCCCGCGTAAGGAAGCGGTCTTACGGTACGTTCCATCTGTGTGATGTACTTTGTCTGTAAGTAATAACATAAGGCTTCATTAGAGAGCTAATCAACTCCCTCACCTTTGAGACCTAAAGTAATCATGTATTTCAGATGCACATCTATAAGAACGAGCCTGGTAATCGCGTATAGGAGAAACCGTCTTTAAGCCAAGCCAGGCAAAGGCGGCAGGTGGTGTAGCCGGCTTCCTCCTGTATGGCGTTTGCCTCTTAATCCTGAGCCCCTCTTTCAATGAAGTTTTACTTTGGCTTCTTACAGAAAAAAGGTTTTGGAAGCTGGGTAAACAGAGCCTGAGCCTACACGAAGGGGATTAAGAAGGAGAGGCAAGAGTGGAAGGGAAAATGAGGATATGACAGAGGCCATAGTGAGTTCAAACAAAATTTGGCCTGCAGAAGGCAGAAGAAATCCCACTGGTGACAGGTGCCATCTTGTGGGTCATTCTGCCGCTCTGCCTCCTGCCACTTTTTATAACGAGAAGAGATAAAGGAGGACTGGGTTCTTAGAGGCTTCGAATTGGAAAAGTAATTCAAAGGGATGTGAACATGGTTGGCTTCGGGGTTTGCATGATACTGTAAACATCAATACTTTGCTTGTCAGCACTCTATGCTATTTAAGAACGTTAAAGTCCGCTATAAATAGAGACTATGTGCGTGTCTAGAAACATGTAATCGTAAATAGCACGAATGATAATCAAATTATTTTTACTTTATAGTAATGCAAATAAAATATTCATGCATCATGTAGGCCTAGGAAAGGTTACAGCCTGCAAACTGTGCTAATTAAAATATAATAGCACCAAGGAGTATACGTAACAGTTACTAATGTCCGTATTTTCCCTCTTTCCTTTAAGATCTTATCTTTAATGAATACATAAAAATGCAATGGTTAGCTAGTAGTTTAGCTCAGTGGTTTTTTTTCAGGAAATTTATCTTAAAGGACTGTGCAAAAATAATCACACCATCT
Source organism: Eurypyga helias (assembly GCF_000690775.1). NCBI lineage: Eukaryota > Metazoa > Chordata > Aves > Eurypygiformes > Eurypygidae > Eurypyga > Eurypyga helias. The sequence goes on along the minus strand of NW_010227569.1, from coordinate 94,760 downwards.
ACTAAGCCAAAATCAAATATACTACGATAAAGTATATATAATTTTTAAAAGGAAAAGATAGTATTTCAGACATGAGCCTAATTTCCATTAAAAAAATAATTTTTAAGTTTTATAGTTTAAAAGAAAAAGTTAAAACTGTATTTGTCAAACACAATGGCAAATGTCAGTATTAGTTTTACACTAAATTTGAGGGTCCAATTTTTCAGGAATAGAACCTGGCTTTACAAATTACTGATTTTTAAGTACTGTCAGACAAACAAAGCAAACTTGGAATTGGCCTTTATTTCCTTTTCCCATGTTCATAATCCAGTCCAAAACATGTTGCCCTTTCATGGACATTTATGAAACAAAATTGCACTGGGATGAACGAACAGTAAAGAAAGTAAGCTTTAAGCTGATGCATAATAAAATTCTAAACATGCTGTATATTAAGTATTTATGTCGCCGTTATGCCAGGAGTCAAATAAGGAATATAATCTTATCTGGGTAGGGAAGAACAGCAGTGTCATGAGTGTGCCCACCACAGCTATAGGTGAGGTCTCTTAAGATTTGTAAGGAGAAAGCACATCCATGAAAATGTTGAGTAAATTCAACTGATTAATGCATTTGAAAAGAATTATTATTCCTTTGCAAGCATTCCATCATTATGAGGAATATGAAGATCATCGAATGCATTATGCTGTCCCATGATTCGCTTATGCCCGGTGGTGAATCAGTGCCTGAGACTTGACTGGGAATGGCTGGAGTCAATGGCTGTATTGTGCATGGCCAGTTTGTGGTGGTGGAAAAGTGGGCTCAGCCTTAATATTATTTAGTCACCTAAACTTAGGAAATTGCATAAATGTGGTTGTGCTTTCAGCTTCTTCTGTGAAACTCTTTCTTCCTTGTAAAAAAAATAAATATCATATATGTATTCAGATGCTTAAGGGCGGTAAAAAACTTTCGGGTGTGCATTTGACTCATTTATTAGTGAACTTAAAAATTATTTGTAGTAAAACTTCTCAACAGTTAATTATGACATTTTAGTAGGGAAGGCTTGAATTCTTTCACAGGGTTATGAAAACAAATTAATGTTAAATATGACATTTTCCTTTGGATTTATGACATATCCCCTGGCCCCTCCCTCACCCCACACAATGCGTACAAAAGGAGGTATTAACAGAAAAACAGAGATGTTGTGTGTTCTGTTATGAACAAGCTTTGTGATCTCATCCCAAGGTTTTATCCAAGCTTGAACCATCTGGCTTTGAGCTGGGGAAAAGCATGTCAGCTCTCCCCCAGAATTTCAGTGTCAGAGAGAAGGGGCAGAGTGCCTGCGTTTAATGCCAGGCCGCCTTTCCTCCCCTCCACAACCCTGCTAGAAAGACAGGAGTCAGGCACTGAAAAGCATACCAGGCATTTTTAAACACAACCCTGACATTTCCTCAGCATTTCCATAGCTAAGGCTTTCCTCCTCCCCATCCCCCTACCCTCTCTTTCAATCAAATAAGGCACCCGCTCTCTCATGCCTAGTGCAAAGAAGGAAAGGGGGGGGGGAAAAGTTGGCAATTTAATTCAAACAAAAGAAGCTTGAAATCTATAAGCACAGCAACTCCGAGGCTTCTGGCAAATAGAATTCTAATTAGTATGCTGCTATTTTTCTTTTAGACAGATGAGGGATGCGGTGTTTCGGTATCAGCCTTCACCAAAGTCCAAGGGAGTAGTTTCATTACTTTCAGGGATCAAACAGAAATAAAAAAAAAAAAAAAAAAGAGGGGGGCAGGTGGGGGCTAGCCAGCAAACACTGCAGATTGCAAATTATATCGCAAACCCTGCCAAGTCCCAGCTCTTGGCATCAGATTTTTAATGACACCCTGGAAAAGGGAAAAAGAAACCCTCAGCTAAGGGATAAAAATGAGGGGTTTTACACTGTGATAAGTCTTTGCTTAAAACCCAAATGGCCAAGCACACATTAGGGTTTTAAAATATTCATAGATAGAAGTGAAAATGAGGATATGAGGATGTACATTTGTTGCTTGGTCAATTGACAACTCATTCTGCATATTAATAAAAGGGATGATCTAATTTTAAAGGGACAGTCTGTCTTTTTTAACCATGACTTTTTGAGTATTATGAAGCTGAGGGCAAAACATCACAGAGGAGGCCAGCGATGACACAGAATGTTGTTTTCTTTTGATGTAGACCTGATACTAACTACTACTTTGCTCAGGAATTCTGGGGTCTCTAAAAATATGATACCCTTCTTGTATAGTCTCTCTGAAGTATGGCTGCTGAACACTTTGATTTCCCACCCCCCCTTTTTTTTTTTTTGCAGTGCATGAGGCCCTTCACAGTTGTAGGATTTTATCCACAAACAGTCAGACCATCACAGAGATGGAAGCCATTTCTTTTAATAATTAGGCCACCTTCTGTTCCAGAGAACTGCTTTTGGCATGTCTACCTCGAAATAATGTTTTTTATAATATCACAGTATATCTTCCCCCAACACCCAATACTATACACTAAGTGTTCACAACAGTGTGAGTTAATATTGCATACAGTACCTCAGTTCATGTAATGGAAATCTTTGACCAGAGCTTTAAAAAACAAATCTGAGCCCATGCATCTTGAGTACTTCTGTTCATGACTCACTTGGGGGTTAATTTTTTTTTTTAAAATCCACTTTGATATCTTTACACCTGAAAATCCTAGTCACAATTAATGCCATGAATGTGTGTGTCTGAGTCATGGTTAGGCGGTTAAATACCAAAGGATCTCTGCCTGCTAATAATTAAAAATGCAAAACTGAACTCAAAATTATTTGCATTTACAAAACTGTAGGCACTACAAAGGGAGACTGTGTTGATACCAGTCTCAAAAGTCACAGCTAATATTAATTATCTTTAAATACACACCCGTATACAAATGAAGCATTAACTCGGATCGTGCAGCTAACAGTATTTCTAATGCAGGACTTTAGACTTTCCATTGATTTTCATGGGTGCCCTTTAAGCTGCATACCTACAAAAATGAGGTTTACATGATCATTTGCTCTTCTTATCAGTCCCCTCCTTTTATTGTTGATTTTTTAACCAAATTTGACAGAAGGGCAGAAATGTCAGTGATAATTACGTTCTTGTAAGTTTGTTGAAAATCAGTAGAGGAGAGAAACCCAAATGAGTGCCCTCTCCAAGGGGAAGGGGGGCAGGACTCAACCCTTCCACGCTAGCTTTGGGAACAGCTGGTGGGCTGCAGCATCTCCTTGTACTTCCTGAACAGAGCGTATGGTGAGGATATAGATGAGTACCAAGGGCTAAAGGACAGAAATCTGCAGGAAACTGGGTTCACAGAAGAAATTAGAAGTGTGGTTTTTAGGACGAGCAGCTAGCTTACGTTTTCTGACATCAAGCCTTTTTTCATAGCAGTAATTGTGTTGGTTTTGTAAGGAAAAATTGATGCTGCTCTAAGAGAGTCTGCTAATCATTGTTAAAAAAAGAGTATTATCCCTATAACAAGATTATAGTGTTACTAAATGTGTCCTCAAAGTTTATATTTAAAGACACAAAGGTGGTAAGTTTCCAAAGTGTGGTGTTTCATTATGTGGATCCCATTAAAATGACCAAGCTCATGTGATTTGAAAAATTGACTTCCCCATAGTGTGAATAACACACAAACATGTGTTAGTTTAATGTGTTCTTCTATTGAGTTACTTTTTTAAAGAACAGGAACCAAAATGCATGGTATCGAAGGGAAAGGGTGCAGTAGGACAGACCAGAATGGTGTTTCTCAGCACACTGATGAATTAGTCTTGGTGCAGAAGACAAGTGACACTGTCTGCATGTGTCCTGGAAGGGAGAAGAAAAACAGTCCATAATGCTCCCATTGATCTATCAAACTTCCCTACCTCTCTAGTAGTTGTGGCTATAAGTCAGTGGGAACCATTATTGATGTTCTGAGAGCATATGGTATAATCTATACAGAATAACATAATTTAAAAAATATATCTGAACTAAAAATATAGTGAGGTTTAGCTGACTTAATTGGAATGGACTTCAAGGGGAACAGCATCAAGTACTTTGTATAATTCTTATACTTATGTGATATTTTGTTTGCATGGCAATTTGAAAAGGAATCTTGAGAGATCTTGAAAAATTATCACCTATGTTTCTGGCATGTTGTTGATATACACAGAAACATAACTTGTTAAAAAACGTTAAGATTTTGGCGTAGTTGTATCTACTGATACTGAGTTCCACAGGCAAATTAGGTATGCTTGAAAAAGGGGAGAAAAATGTTTTTTTCTTTCTCTTGGCAGTCGCTCCGATATTAACTGTATATATAATATTCTGTGTTTAATGATCCAGCCCTGTGGGGAGAAGAAAAGCTAAAGTTTCAAGGCATCAGTGGAGCTCCAGGTGAGAGTACCAAGCATTGCTCTCAAGCAGTTCAGAACTGTTGTAGGAATAGTCAGTGCCCTATCAATTAGTAAAACTTGCAATTATCTCTTTCAGTAAATGTTTTTGGTGGAAAAGAATTTTCCTTTTCTCATGTACCAGTTGTATTGAGTTTGCAGGTGAAGGAAGATGACAAGTAATTTTAACACCCAGTGGCTTAAAGGAGTTCAAATGACCACTAAAGTCATATTAACTTGTCAAATTGACCAGTATTTTCTGCCACTGAAACAGTAGGATGGATGGCTGGAGACAATAAAATTGTTTCAATTATACTGCATTAAGCATCTTCACGAAGAAGTGAAAATGCAGAAAGCAAAAAGGAAAGGATCTAGGAGACATGCTCAACAATGACAAGAATTTCACTGGGACTCGTTTGAGTGAATACCCTGTTAAAGAGAGAGATCTGAGGAAATATCTACCGAAAGTGCAGGCAGCTGATTTTTACTTGAACCCCAATATTACAGCAGCAAGAATTTACTCTTAAATATTAATGGCAGTCTAGAGAAAAAAAAAAGGTCAGTATTCTGAAAAATATTACAGGGACCTTGATCATGTCACTAGCCTTTAATATGGGACAAAACAACTGCTCACACTGTCTGAGACTTGCCAGGCTCAGCATTTCCTATTTGGGGGAGGTGTTTTGCTCCCAACACGTGCAGATGACAACTTCACTTCCCAGCAAATACGAGAGGCAGTTATAGCTCTCAGCTGCAGGTAACAAACCTCTGATGCCCCCTAAGAGCCTTAGCAAATGACTTTTCCGGTTTTTGTTATCTAATGTAGATGTTTGTAGACAACCATGCTTGTTCCTATATGTTCATATGATGCTGTGGAACGAGCAAGACCAATCTCTTTGTTAGCTGAGCTGACCACACTAAATTCACAGTGAAAAATAATAATAAATTTAGTTTTCCAGCTATAAAAGGATAGCTGATTTTTTAAAAAAGAAATATCCTGCTCAAAACCAGCCGAGATGCTTTCTTTAAGTTAACAAAGTTATTGCTGAGGGGTGGGTTAGTTACAGAACATATGGGATTGCATTCTGCCATCCTCCCCACAGTAAGTCTTTTCATAGTTTGCATACTGTGGACATGGTCTCAGTGGGAACAGCTATGAAGGGAGGAATCACTGAAAGTAGAGGTTGATGAATCTAGGGCTAAAGAGGTAAAGCCACCACTTGTTTGTACACTGAGATGAATGACATCGTAAAAAAAATAAAATATGGAGGAGCTCTCCTTCTTGCAAACTAAATACCCAAGGCCAAGCTCGAAAGAAAAGTAATATGGGAATCAACTCAAATGTCCAAATGTTGCTTGAATAAAGCACTCAAATTGGTGTTAGCTCTTGAATATTTGTCAGCCTAAAGCCAGAAAAGTGTCTCCTTTGTGTTGCAGTGTAGTTTGCTTTTCTTTACTCACTGGAATGCATTAGAACACCGCCATGGAAAAAGTTTCGATTGGCAAAAGGGAACTTGAAATACGTATTTTCAGAGGATTAAAATGTTATGAGCATCTACAAACAACTGGCAGAGGGTTTGGTATAGTTAGAAAATGACCACCTATGACCCTGCTGAGGTTTAGTTTGACTTTTAACTTACTTAAAACAACATTCCTTTTTATATGCCAGCTTATATATTTTACTCAGTGAAATCTTTAGTTTATTTAAAAAATACAAAAATGTAGCTAGTCTATCCATCCAATTTTTTTAGAGTATCCACTCCGGTCAGTGTGGTGCACTTCTGCAACCAATAAATCCAGCAGTAAATTATGTATGATTTAAACACACACACGCACAGGTTTATATTTATGCTTACAATGTCAGTATAATTTTACAGTCAAGACGCAGTATGTATACTTGCTGTAAGTAAGGCGTGATATAGTAAACTCAAAAGAGCACATTAGGGGTTAGCAGTTAGAGCTGAAAGTGAAAATCAAGAAACAGCAGTGGTACTGCTTTTGTCTTCAGCATGCTCTTCAAGATGTGAGATGCTCCAGTGGGTGGGAGACCTATGCACCACCCCCCCAATTCTGGGGATAACCCCAGCAGATATGCTTTACAATTACCTTTTCTTAAAATGCCAATTAACCCTTTCAGGGTTTTGTGGCATACTGTGAGCAAGCAGGAGAGGGGCACTCATTTATCCCTTATATTGAACATCATAACCAATTATAAGGGGATTGGGGCAGGAGGAACAGGTCTTATGCTACAGTAGATGTATCTGGAGTGCTTCCTGAGTTTATCCTTGTGGATTTTAACATTTAGGAGGGTCTGCAGTTTTGTTTTAAAATAAGAATATGCCAAGAGTACCAAAATAAAATAAATAAATACCTACAGATAAAGATATCACATTATTGAATGAAATAGAAAATGGCTTTAATTGTCTTTGGCAATATTGTTCATGCTTGTTAAATCTTACCAGCTCACAAGGCAATGACAGTTTTAATTTTATCAGAATGTGCTAGTGTTTATGCTCACTAAAAGTAGCCACTGGTGTAAATCAAGCCTTAACTCTATCAAAGTAATTAATAACAGGCCACAGGGAGACTGAAATTTCATAATAAAAATAACCCAAAATATTAAGGTTCTTATGGGAAATAGAATAGTACTAGGAGGAACTAGAATGAAATACTGCTAGAATAAACGTAGAATGGCATTAATTAACCTGAAGATTAACTTAGCTCATTTAAATATGTTTTGCTGCTTGGACTCTGATCTTTCAAATCTCACATGGAGATTGACTCTTCCATGGGGTCCCATTTGGGTAAGTGTTATTCAACCTGAGTAAAGGTTAGAGAAATAGTCATGTTAGTAGCTGGTGGCATTTTGCCATTGTACCCAATAGTGGTTTTTGCATACCTTTGACCAGATCTTTGATTTGTAAATTGTTGCACTACTTTGTGAAATAAAGTTATTTATCTTGTCACTTACACGAGAAAGGTGAGAAAGAAGAAAAGGTAAAGGTGCTAAATCTGCTAAGCTGCTTTTTGGTACCTCAGTAGGTAACTTAAAATTTCTGATAGCTCCCATTAAGCTGTATCTGTAAACCTTCTACCATCCATACCTTCAGGGACCAGAGGAAAGAGGAAGACCCTGATGTTTCTGAACTTAAATACTTCTGTCTTATGATTCAGGGTAAAACACAGAAGCTCTGTGATTACTAATATCTGAGTTTAGGCTGCTTGTTTTACTAAGGGAGAGTTGATGCATATGGAACTAAGACTGGTTGCAAGTTTTTAAGTAAAAGTTGGACTGTGACAACTTCTGTTGAGCTGGAGCAGGAAGAACGTGGGAACATGTAGACTTGTGGGTATGTACATTGGCAGCCTTACCTCTCCAAAACAGTGGTTCCCAGGACTCCCATTCAGACAGGATACCTATCACCCATACCAGATAACACAGCTGTACTCCCGTCCATGATTTCTCCACACGTGTACCTCCAAGCAGGAGGAATTTGGCTGAAGTAGGTGAAACTACATAAGGTATGAATTGGACTTGGACCAGTTGTGCTGGTTTTAGCAAAGGAAGATGACAGGTTGATTTCTGAGTAAAATGATTCAGCTCAATCTCATGCAGAATATTTGCTTGTCTTTGTAGAAGTGCTGTATTCAGTTTGTCTTTGGTACTGGATCAAGTCCTCAGAAGGAAAATGTCTCCCTGTCTCACTTGTTCTTGGAAGGCTCAAGGTTGAGCCCTACCAAATACATAATAGGAAAGCACTGCTCCGTTTTACACTAAATATTTTGGCTAATGTTAAGTTTTCAAGGTAGATCCTAAATTATTCATTATGTAAGTACAAACTGTTGGTGATGCGCTGAAAGGAAAATTTCCATTGTAAAGTTTTTGCAGTCAGCAATCATCAGGTCTTGACAATGAATGAGAGCCAGCATTTTCTTAGTGAGCATTTGAACATACTGAAAAGGTAAAATGATTATGCCACCTTTCCCATTACCAGCTGCATGCATCTCATGCTCAGAGTATGTGACAGAATAGCCTTTGGTTTTATCCTGGTTCTCTCTGGCATGTTCATTTGAAGAAGCAGCCCAGCACCTACTGAATTGGAGATTTGGAAGCATTTAGCCATTTTAAAAACATTATGCCTATGTTCTTTATATACACATATATGGTGGGTCAGGTAGATTATAAACATAGATATGCCAATCTTGAACTGCATGTGAGCGTTTAATGCACACATTAGACATATATCTCTAGAATAAAATGTATCCTTTGGAACCAGGACAGAAGTACTTTTGCTTTATCCAAGTCCCTGCCTTCACCTGCCATGCAAGAAAGCAAAGGAGAAATGGTATGGATTTCAGGCAGAAAACAAGTGTTATTAATGTCCTGACAAAAGGAAGGAAGCAATGTCTATCACTGTTTTAACTCCTTTCTACATGTCCAGATGTAACGCCACATCAGAACTCCGGGTGATCATATGTACTACCTATGGTGCAATAGTGAGGTATAGCAGGGTAAATGAAGTATAGTTTTAGCAGCCCCTGACAGTGTAGGTAGAGAAATAAGGGTCTATTATAATGATTTCCCGTGGAGACACATGCTAATCAAGGGGAGAAAAGAACCCCTGAAGGTCATCACCAAGGAAAAATTACATGCTATACTTTCTATGGCATCCAAGTTTGATCACTGTGCTCAAGAAAATAGTCAGAAGATACATGTACTGTGCACAAGCACACACACGTATACGCGTTGGTTTGCTGTGTACTGTGTCTGGCTTTTTCAGCACCTGGGGTTATAATGGATTCTCTTTGGACAGGCGGAGCAGAGGAAGATGAGATGTTTGGGTCATGTCTTGCAGAGAGAGGGTGAGAGCTTGAAGATGGTGGTTCTGCAGGATTGAATAACACAAACATAATTATAGGGTGGGAGGGTTGCTGTAGCATTGTTGAAACATTACTGATGGGCATACTTGCAGGTTAACCAGACAATGAAGAGAGTTAGGCAACACTTACCGCCGTGCCATTAGCAGTGTTATACCATCTAATTGAAACCTTTACCTTGTTGCATTAGGTTGTGCTTCAAATTAAAAGTTTTTCCCTAGTTTTCCACATGTATTTTTTTATTTTCTAGTTCCATAAAATATTACTCACTGTTTTGTGTTTTTCACATAATCCCTTTATGTATGATATTCAACTGGAAATGTTTTAATTTCTAATTTATTTGGCTTTTTAATCTGATTGTCTTTAACTGTCTTAATTGTTCTTTGAATGATTGTGCATCATGCAGAGAAGTGTGTATATATATATGTGTGTATATATATATATACATTAAAAAAAAATAGGATCACCCTTAACTCTTATAATAAAAAAAGGGCTAAGCTATAGCACTGACCATGTCATAAATTTTGTGTCTGTTCAGGCTGCCTATATCTGATCTAATGATTCCAAATTTGAAACAGGAAAATACAATTATCTCCTTGTTAAAATAAACAGTCTTCAATGGGAGGAAACATAAAAGGGCTACTGAATTAATACATATTTTAAAAACATAAAACGTGTGTTAATAAAGCCACTTTAAAGAGTACATCAACATATTATATAAATTATTTTCTCTCTGCATCCTCTCCCCTCCATCCTGATACCAGTCATAGGTAGTAACTAATCTGGAAGGAAAAGTTGAGGAGAACAGAGGGGAAGAGAAAGGTACGGTTTTCCTCCTTGGCTTGAAAAAGCCTTGTACAATGTTAATGAAAGACTGTTTCTTCTGGGGAAGAAATGCTAATGTGAAATTTTCTCTTTCTCTCAGCACAGTCATACATTAGAGATATTTGTAGCAGTGGAGATGCAGACTGCAATAGGTGGATGGATATTTACCCAAGAAAATTTGAGCCATGCCCTTTCATTTTCAGAGAGCCGCTACCTAATCTCAGTGTAGCATCAAGACAAAGGACACCTCATTCTGTTTGTGCCTGCCCTGCAAAAAAAAAAAAAAAAAAAGGGAGAGAGAAGAAAAAACCCACAACCCTTTGTGAATGCTATTAGAATAATGGTCTAGGTGAAAAAAATAAAAGATAAAATACAAATTTCACTCCGATCTGGGTTGGATTACTTCCCCATGCCCCTGCCTTTATTGAGCGATTTGGAGTTTCATTAGAATTCAGAATTCCTGCAGAAAGAAAAACCACAGTGGCACGGACTTCTCTTTCAAGGGGATTGCAGGCTGACCCATCAAAATGAAAAGGCTCAATGTTTTGCTGACAGGTCCCTGAGCAGGCCTGAGTGACAGCTTCATTTCAGCACTTCTCAGATGAGATTTGAATTGGGGGGTGGAGGAGGTAGTTGGAGAGAGACTTTGTTCCCTTAAAAAGTGTCAGTGTCAAACTCTGCGGTTCAAGTTCTAGTGTCTGAGGTACAAAACCAAGTCAGAAATCATCTTAGACTTGCCTGCTTCCCAATTTATTATTAATGTCTCTCTAATATTAGCACGCATGGAGCTTCATTTAAATCTTAGAGTTCACGTTGAGTGTACATTGTTCCTTTTATTGGAAATAAAAAAAAGGAGGAGGAAATGGATTAAAGTACATTGAACTGATGTATAATGTCTGCATGAAAAATTACTTAGTGGCAATTTTCTGTTGCAATAATCAAAACACCAGTGAGATCCTGATCCTACTTCCTCTGTACTCTGTAGGCATAAGAGCAAATTTCTTTTATAAATTAGACTAGGTCTTTTTGCCCACAACAAAAATTTGGATAGGAAAATAAGTAAAGGTGTTCTCAATTTAAAGTTCAAAAGGTGGCTTTGTGTCCACTTCATGATGTCACAAGTGAGCAACTTCTTGTTGTTTATCTCCATAGGAAAAATGATGAAAACTTCCAAACTTGTCCCTGCTGTACAGACCAGTGGGACCAGAGGAGCATCTTAACCTGTTTGTGCAAGAGAAGTAAAACAAATTGACTTCCTACTTGTTCCATTACTAAAGGTTGATTTGATATGTGCAGGGATGTTAGCAAACTTTTTCGTAAAAGTTTATTTCATTTTCCAGGTATCAGTTATTGGTATTCACAGCTTTTATCAATTATCTTTCTTTTCTTCCTTTCGTGTGGGTATTGAAGTACTTTTTTTAGTGCAAGTACATAATTTAGCTTGTTCAGTTTGCTTTTAGGAGCCATCACAAATAGAGGGACAGAAAAAAGTTAACCTAACTTCTAAGATGAATATTAAAAAAATAGGTCTGAAGATACAGATCTTCAAAGTAACATTTATCCTTATACCTTATTCCTATATTTTATGATGTCACCCTGACAAAACAAGGTACTATTCCATAGCACAAATCTGTTTTTGACATTCAAATCCTTTTCCTATCCTATATATGGAGAATTTTCAAAAAGAAGAAAAATAGAAGTTAGATAAAACCCTCAATATATTCCCATAAGGTAGTTAAAGAAATGTGGACAACTCCATGCACTTTTGATAGAGTTTTATATGATTATAAATTGTATTTTATGTGTTGTATTCACTTTAGTACAAATCCTTCTCTGTTTTACATTGATGGAAAGCTATAGGAACTTCATCAAAACTACAGGCTTTACCATGTAGGCAGAAAAGGAGTTTTGAACTCTCTAAGAGAGAAATATATAGAGCTTTAATTCTTAAGTGAATGTGATGAACAGTGCTGCATTACTGCGGTTGTACTGTAAGTGTTTCTATTGAATGCAACAGCCAATAGTGACATAAAATCCATGTAAATGGTCAGAGTGCATGTTAGGACCATTCCGAGGAAGCTTCATCTTGTAAACTTTTGCTAATTGTTCAAGGTTTGCCTTTTTTTTTTTTTTTTTTAAAGGAATGCATGTATTTGGAAAACTGAGAGCGGAGATTCTAAAACTGAAAAGCCTCCCAAGTTTAATTTACATTTTGTCCTACTTCTACTTTTAAGAAATCTTATAATTTTTAGGGTCTATGGATGACCGAGTGCAGAGCAAAAAAAAAAAAAAAATTCATTTTGCTCAAAACAAGTCTCATTGTGTGAAAAGTGCACGTCTTTTATGGAGCAGGAAATAATACTTTCCTCTGATCCTCGTGAAGCACTGCCTTGTATTACTTTACACCCATAATGTGCTTTACTGTAAAAGTTTTTGTATCTTCTTGTGAAGATCGTGGGCCAATTTCAGGTCTGAAGCCAAAAGAAATGGCAACTTCTCTACTTATTTGTCTCCGGTAAGAGTTTGGCTGCAGACATTTGAAAGGATCAATTCAAGAACAGCATGGTTTTGAGATTAAATATGCAGTGAAAAATTGTTCCAACACAGAGGCACGGATTTCTCTTATTTAAATCAACAGATGAATTCAACTGACTTCAGGAGCAGCAGGAGATGGGGATGAGACAGGGCTCATGTCAAAAATTACCCCAAAATAAAATTATATATTGCATTTTTTGACAATATTATGAGACTAACATACTTCTTAAGCACTGAAAATAGGAAGAGTAAGGTGGATACTTAGAGAAACACAGAGTTAGGAGTATACTATACTGAAACTTAGATCAAGACCCATTAGGGTGGAGTATATATGCTTAATAATGGATAAATGTGATATTTGGATCATGTAAAGCCAAAATGGACAAAACATTAGTAATTTGCACTAGTAAAAAATCCTGTGCTGATTTGAATTCTGTAACTTTCCTGTCTTTTGTACAACTTCAAAAAAAAAAAAAAGTACCAATATCATATACAAGCAGCCATGTAGACTAAAGCCTGTGGGTTGTGATTTGTCCAGATTCAGCATATGGATTGGTGGCAGAGCTGAGTTGAACCTGCTGCCGGTCCAGGGCACTGACAAAACTTGCCAATTGCTCAAACTTTGTACTGAGAAACCTGTGGTTAGTGGACTTTTTCTTGCTCCCTGTACTGATAAACCTGGGAAGCACCGCTGGAAGTTGTGTGCTGTGTTTTGTGAGTTACCTGCTAATGAGGAAGGGAGGGCATGAGAGGACTTGACAGTGCATGTCCCATGGCTAAACATCCCCCAATTCTCTTGTCAGCTCTTCCTCCCCTCCTCCAAATGCTCATCGAAACTGGTTTGGGTAAATTCCATGTGCTGGAGTTTGGAGCAATAAGGTGGGCAAAGTTGAAGGAGATACCTGCAAGCTGTGCTCCCGACTCATCCTCTTCATTAATATCAGGTCACAGAGGTAGCTGCAGTGAGACAACAGAGCAGTCCCGTGTTCGAGCCAGGCTAGATCTGTTCTGCTTTACTCCTTTATGCAGTCTCCCCAGTTTCAGTGGGGATGCCCTTCTGAGGAAGGTAAGTCAGAGGCTTAAAAACATGTGTGCTGTAATGCCATTGTAATGTATTAGCTGGTTTATTTTTAGATCAAGCTAGCTGTACAGTGGTAAGTGAATGTATCGCTTTTTTGTATCGTTATTGCTTCCTCACTTTCCCAGGATCAAATCCCATATTTTTCCCCAAATCCAATTTGCTTTTTGAATTTGAGATTTAACATGCTGTACTTTTACTAGTGAGATTGTAGATGTAAAATCTGTCAAAGGAAAGTTGGGTCTTTTGTGGGATTTTTGAGGGTTGGAGATACTTAATTAGTTCAGGTATCACAAATATTACATGAAGAGCTTCCAGAAGAGCAGAAAGGAGGAGAGGCTGTTGTAGAGGAGTTGCTTAGCTGGTTTCCTTAGAGAAAGATACTTTTGTAATTATGAAAGTTAAAACCAGCAGCAGGTTGTTAAAGAACGTGCCTAACAACTTATAGCTGGTGCTGATTCTTCATATGTGTAAGGTGTGCAGGTATTTCGGCCCCAACATCAATTCAGGATGTAAGTAGACACGCTTCCATTTAAGCACAGGTTTAAGATCTTTGTTGAATACAGAGCTGTTGAAAGTACTGAACTTCTAGATTCTTGTGCAACTGTCCTCATCTGACATCCTCTCTTGCTTTTCCTGCAGCACTTTCAGCAAGCTGACTAGGAACTATCATCTTATGTTGGCATCTTTGAGTGTGACGTAATCTAAGAGCACAAAAAATCCAGTTTTACCATGTCATCAATTTTACTGGCACTCCATTGTTCATAAAGTGCCAAAATGTAACTCTTGCCTTCAAACTCTTTTGCTGAGTTCGATGGGACAAAGAATGAGAAGGATTTGCATGGAGGAGGCAAAACTTTTTTCCTTTTTTCCCCCTCTTTTTTTTTTTTCCTCCAGGTTCACACCAGATAGGCATTTTTTTAGAGCCTGAAAGGGGATGTTTTCTTTTGTTAATAGCTTACAATCAGATGAAAGGACTCATCACTCTATTTTAGTGCTCCACCACATGGCGTGTATCTTTTATAAATTACAGGCTGGTGTTGTGTGCACTGGGGGAGAGAAAGGTTGGTTTTCTTGCTGTGAGCCATCCTGCCTAATTGTCGTATGCAAATAAAAGCAATTATAAGGCTTTTAGGGTGAAGGGATGACAGCTGAGTTTGGCAGTTGAGGAGGCCTCACCCACCTTGTTGTCATAGCAACAGGGAGGAAAAGGACAAAATGGTGTGTATACAGTGGAAACATTTATTTTGGTTAAAGAATTAAAAATACATATAGCACTGTTATCATGAAACATCAATATGTGTAATGAATGGGTTTGTTTAAAACATTACAGAAATTAAGCTGTATTTATTCCTTGGACCTTTAAATGATCCTTGTCATCTAACTACCATTTACAAGCCATCACTTGTGATTTTATCTGCTACTTTTAAAGTTACGAACAGATCATAATAATCCATTCAATAATTAGGAGATTACAAGTTTCTGTGTTTTAGCACATCTATTTCAATGTTACTAGACCCAGAGCTGCATGAAGAAGGACATTCACTGGTGTGTCCGTGAAGGGGAAACACTGAAAAATAATAACCTATTAGCAGTCCATAAAGTTCAATATAAAATATGTTTGTGCTAAAGTGTTAAACAAGTAGAACAAATAGCGTGCTAGTAGCATACAAAATTAAAACGAGTCACAAATGGATATTTTCTATGGCAATTTATTTCACAATTACTCTTGTGGAAGCTTTCATGAATTAAATATGAGTTCTATCTTGAAATTAGGTGTTATAAGGCTAAATTACAAGAGGCAGCCAGTAATTGAGGTGGCTGAAACACGGGGTCTAGTGAACTAATCTCTTGCCGTGTCACATGGCTGTCCTTTCGCCAATGGGAAACCTCCCCATCACAAAAACAGAGGCAGCTGAGAAAAATTGATTTCTCATCTGAGCCATATTTGATAGCTTTTGAAATCGAAAATTGAAATTAACTAACCTAAGCCCCGTCGTAACAAAAGAGCAAATTAAATATGCAACATGGCTTCCTATTGGCAGCAAGAGGGCCTGCCAAGGTAAATTTGTAAATAGAGTTTAAGATGCAGTCCTCCCCCCGCTTTTTCCTTTCTCTCAGTGTAAAAGCATAAGTCTGCAATGGCTTTATAAATTATTTATTAAAAAAAAAAAAATCATCAGCTGCAAATGGCCACTGTGGTTAAGGTCTTCCATGGAGAAAATCATTGCATTAGAAGAGCTCATTGATGAAGCAGAACTAAAATCATCCACAGTCATCTTTGAGCTTGTAATAAACTATACATGAAGAGACTACGTTTTCTTCTAAAGAAAACTTTTATGAATGGAAGTTTATAAAACCAGCTGCAAAAGAACCCCAGAATGTGAACTGGTCATTTAAACTTTACAGATAGCTAGGGCTCAAATACAATTTTTTGTTCTTTCTTTTCATTAACCCCAAACAATAATGGCATAATGGCTTTTTGAGCTTGGTGGAGTATCCACATGCTTGCCTTTTGTCTTGCTTTTACACATCCTAAAACGTTACAAAGGATTCTGACAGTGAATGCTAATGATTCAAAAGGTGCTCTGCAGAGCTGTGGATTTACAGTGGGATTCCCTGAAATGAAGGCAGCCAACAAAATCAGTGATGCCATGCTCTAAATACTGTTTTCTGTCCTTTTAAAGGGAGGAGGGGGGGGATAGAAACAAACACAACCAAGACATCAACCTTCAGCATTCCTCTCTTACAGGGTTTCTGCTTTTCTCTGCCCAGATTTGCATGGGAAAACAAATGATTTAATTCCAATGCTTGAGTAGAAACACGTATAAAAAAATAGACCCAGATCCTTGTCTGCATAAATCAGGAGAGCTTCTTTAACTTCAGAGGATTTATGCTACTCTACATCATCTGAAGATCTGTCTCATGAAATTGTTCCACTTTTCTGCCGAGGCTGTTCAGATCTGAACTGTATAAAATCTAGTGACAACTGTAATGGAGGATATTACACTTAGCCTGTCTGTCATCCCAGGGATCTTGTAAAATCATTTTCTGTTCTAATTTATTACTTTTAGTGTCAATCAGCTGCTGACAAGCTGAGTAACATCATTAGGCATTGAGTTCATCTACTCAGCACTTTTTAAATGCAGTTTAAGTAGTTGTCTCATTATGTGTAGTAGGACGGAAAGTCAAGGTTCAAGGAGTTTTCCTTTTTGGCAGAGATATTGTTGAAGTCTGTACTATTATCTTTGAAGGAAAAAAACCCACAAGAAAATAGGTCTTTTTTTAAGTATCTGAAAGAATGAAAAGAAGGCAGTAAAATGCAGTAAAACTCACTGTAGAAACTTTGCTTCTGATTTCCCACTGCTTTACTTTGTATTTACCTCAGATGCGTGAGTTGAAAGGTGTGAGGATGGAGTGAGGCAGTGATGAATCAGGGATTTTGTATAATGTGGAGCTGATGGCTTCCAGCCATGAACTAATAAGTGGTTGGGGTTTGTCTCCTAACTGGGAGTCTGCTATTGCTGAGCAGAGAATATAATGGATGGAAATAAACTGTGCACCAATCCTGTAATAGAAAACATTGATTTCCCCAGCCCCCGAATAGAGTATGATTTTATTTAACACTATTACACATCAGAAGTAACTCCACAGCACTGGATGTGGCAAGGTAAGAGTGAAAGTAATGTAAATTTTCTTGGAATTGCTGTTAGGGTTGTCTTTAAAATAACAATATGTGTATCAAAAATGTCAGGGCAGACAACAAAAGCCCTCAAACTTCATCTCCTACTAGAAACCTGAGGGCTTGACTCTGGGCTAGATCCTGAGAGGGGCCTCATGGTCATCCCTCAAACTCCCTCATCCTTCGGCCTCTTCCCAGCAGCGGTTCATGTCAGAAGATAGCACTCCCATGTCAGTCTTCATGTTTCTGCTCCTTTTGAACACTGTTCTTCTGGCCATGTCTAGGTAATAAACTAGAGGGGTAGTCCTTTCTGGGAAGCTCCAATTAATGGTTGTAACAAGAAGTCGAAGAGAGGAAATACGGTGTTGGGTTGGATGGCGACCATGTGATTTTCTCTCTAAGAGGTAGGATGGCCATTTTCATGCCCATTTCTCATAGTTCCCTGATGTGTGGTTAGGGTGGCAAAGTAATCATCCTATGGCAGGGGAATGGATTTTACCAAAATTTAGGAGAGGCTAATTGCAGCCTGGAACAACTGGTTAAACTGGTGGAAGGTTAGAAGGGGACAACAACTTTGGTTTGAATGACTATTCAGGATATTACTATCTTATTTCCTTACATTCCAGGGGAAGAAGAGCAAGTGTAGTTATGTTATAGAAATAGCATAGAGAAATGCATGTTTTCTCAAGGATGCTGAGGGTGTGCTACTTTGATAGAGTAGTAGAAAATATTTTCTAAGTGGTTTATCATATTAATGCTGAATTGATGATTTCATCAGAGAAGCTGAAACAGTTATATTAACTGTGTTTTAGTGTGGCTGAAACTTTTTCTAAATGTATTTTAGGCATAAAAATAAAAACAAAAGTTTCTTTACCAGTCCTATCTAAACCTTTTGGAACACAATAATTTCTAATTTGTAATGGTATAAAATATACGTAGTGTAATGCTCCTGTTAAACCCTTGCTTTTTCTTATTACCTTCTTTTCTTATATGTCTATAAACATTCCTTGTTCACATAAAATTATTAGTAGTTTAAAGTCTAGGGCCCCTCCCCTTCAATAAACTGCTTTATATGACATTCTGTACATTTTAGATATAGTTACCAAAGCTACTAGCAGCTTTCATGGCATCCATCCAACAGGATATTGTAATCAGAGTGCCAGTAATTCTGGGAAGCATCAAAAAAAAATGTTTCAGAGTATGTTTAGTCAGAAGAAAATCACAGCAGAGGCAAATCTGAACCATTCGAGCAAAAGGAAAATTTCCCGCAGAACTGTAGAACAAATTCTACAAATAATTGCAGCTACTGGACAAGTTAGATAAGGATGCAGTACACATTTTAAAATAGTAATCTTGAAACTGCATATGTAGCTGTAGAGTGCATATGGGTGGATCTTGCTATAAGCAGTATCTTTGTATTACATGCGATTTGCTCATTTTGAGTTTACCTTTAAAGATAACCCTTTTTTAAATTAGATCAATCATTAGAATTAAGAGAATATTAATATATGGTAACAGTTACATTACAAAAGCGTATCACTTTCTGAATCCAGGAGTGTAATTCTCTTAATAGCCACAAATCCTACAGGGAGCCCCATATTCAGATTGGTGTAGATTATATTGTAAACTCCTAAATTAGGCTTCAAACCAGAATACACTTAAACACGTTTAATGTGAATAATTTGGCTTAAACATGTATTTCAAGGTAAGCAAATGAGAATTGGGTGTGTGTGTGTCTCAATTTTTCAACTCAGTTGCTTCAAATTGAGTCATAGCTTTGTGCTTTATATAGCAACAAGGCCCTGATTAAGCACTTAAGCATGTGCTTAAGGTTAAGCATGTGATTAAGTGCTTTGCTGACCTAGGGCTTAAGTACCCTGTAAAGCATTGGAAAAATGAATAAATCAAATCTAGGTCAAATCCAGCCCTGTGCTACATACCTATGGTAATAGGAAAGCAGAAGGTAGGAAGCTTTGCTTTCGGAGGCAGGAAACAGCAGGGCAGGATTACTGCCTGCCATCCAGGGGAGCGCTGGGGAGGGGGAGCAGGCGATGGTGACAGCCCCTGCTCCGGGAGGGCACAGTCTGCCAGCCGGAGGCCTCGGCCAGGTCCTCAGCTGGCTGTCACACACGCTTCAGTCTGCAGCAAGGAGGAGCCTGCGGCGAGCGTTGCTGCTTTTCAAAGAGCAGAGTTTATTGGTGCTGTGGCCGCGTGGCCTGCCCCAGCGGGATGGCCCTTGTCCTGCAAGGATGCTCCGTGCCCCTCCTCTCTCCCTCCACTTTCCTCCTCACCTTATATCCTGGGAGGGAAACACTACAGGAGTTGGCCTTTCCCTTAGGAATAAACACTGGGGACATCTTGCATAGCCTCATGAGGAATTTGGATGCCCAGTTTAGATGTTGGTACTGGAAGCTCCTCTGTGTGGGTCACTGTCCACGGGACAGTCCCATGTGCCACGGGAATGCACCAAACTGGGCTCTTTTCATGCCAGTTTACAGCAAAGGTGGTGCTTATGTGGCTGATAGTGAAAAATAGGAACATTTGGGAAACAGGAACCGCAGTGACAGACATTTAGGAAAAACCCTTAGTTTTTGGTGGGTGAGTGTTCCCAGAAATATTGAATATTGTTCTGATGCTGCCTAGACTTCTGTGATCTGGAAGCTGGCACTGAAAACTTTTATGAAATTTTTTTGGGGTTTTTTTGTGTCTTTATTTCCTTAGTCAAAACCAGGCACTGCAGAGATGTGCTTAAAAAACATTGTGAATTCACACAAAACCTGCTTTGGTAGTTATATCATTCAGTGTGCTGGAGAAGGGTAAAGCAAAGAGTGAGCTATGAAGGACCACAAAGACGAGGATAAGGTGAAGTTTCAAGGGCTGTAGATCAAATATGCATCTTTAGAGGGAAAAAACATATTAAAAAAATGCATAGGGTTCCTACTAAGAGCGGTATTGTACTGCTTAGAACATTTTCATTCTCTTTCCTTTCTTATCCCTCTCTAAATCCTGGCTTCTCTCTGGAAAGCGGAAGTCTTTCAAACTCACAAACTTCCACGTACTGGAAAAAGAGGACCACATCATGTGCTGTCACTGCAGACTTATCCTCTACAGTACCACCTACAGTGGAAGTCTAGCTGCAGGCTAGAGCTGTGCAGTATCACAGAGAGAGATTAAGCATTACATTTATTGTGGTTGCTGGAAGGCGATATTATTGCTGTTTCAGTGGAGAGATTTATAGCACTACTTAAAGAATGCTACTAGTTTTGTTATCAGTTGGTAAGCATACACGTTATGCATGTGGAAATATTACATTAAGTCTTTATAAAAACCTTGGAAAAGTTGGATATTAGTGTTTGTGGCAAATTTGGCAGCATAATGAGACTATGTAGTATAATGGCATAATACTGTTAGGTTGGATATATTCTGTTGGATGGAATACGTGCAAAATTAGCCTTATTGGTTTTAGGCATTTTCCAAATGACAAAATTCTTTGTGATCTCTCCTTAGGAATGTGCAGATTGTTAGTTATCAGTCTCAGTCTATTTGTGAAAATATCATAGGTCAGAAGCAGTTCAGGAACTAAATGTAAATTAAAAAAAATACAAAGCTTTTAATGATATTTTCCATTTTAGCTCTGTTTGAATCATAGCTATATGTGAGTCATCAGCAAAATAGGAACTATTAAGATGGATCAGAAAGATATGAAACTTAGGAGTTCCTGGAAAAAAAAATCAAATTCTATTGTAATTATGCTGGTCTACTGGTATTTATTCCTAGTTTTAATGTAGTAGGCAGCCCTAATGAGAAATTGAACAGTGGTCAGTGCAGAGAACTGACTCTTCCCTTCCCCAGAATCTTTACTTAGAAGCACTAAAGACTATAAAAATGCAAGAAAAGTCTTATTTGAATTATTTTAGATATAACATTCTGTGATCTGATGGGGTGATTTACTATTCTATTATCAGGCATAGATAGCTGCATGGTAAATACATATTTGTACGTTGAGCTGAAGTTAAATTTTCAGTAACACTGATCACAGGCAAATTATTAGGCTCAGAAGCACCTCTTTGTTGCAGTGCAACATACCTAAGTTCATGGCTGGTTTCAAGAGTCATTCACTTGGATGCTTGTGGGTGCAGCTTTTTCTCCTTCAGGAATGGAGATTTTTTACAAGATCCTGATATTGAAACCTCGGTCAAGATTAGGCATAAAGACAACAGAACACAGAATAGGTAAATAGTGTCTGTAGTACTCACCATCAAAGGATGTGACAGAGTGTTCTCTGATGGAACAGACAGGTCTGATATTGCATATTAGTGGAGTTAAAATATATGAGGTATTGAAAATATTCATGCCCCTGCAATGATGGAGAGAAGGCAGAAACTTTTGGCTTGGATGTTTTAGATAATTAAGAGCAACAAAAGATTATGTTGGAAAGAGATTTGCTGCAGATAGTATATTCTTGCTAGAGAAATGGGATATCTACTATAGTGACCTGATGGCCCTTTTTTTAAAAGGAAAAAGCACTTCTAACTGTATTGTAGGATGCATAATCAGACTCGTGGCAAGTAATGACATGACTTTTTTTCTCTAATAATATTCTGTTCCAGAATTTATCAGAATTTTACAACAGTACTTGCAGTCTGAGATAAGAATTACATAGATATATTCTAAAATTTGGGTAAAAGAAACTTACCACATCATGAAATAATTAAAGAGGAATTGAGTATGTGAATTACTTTGACTAGTGTTGAATAAAAGCATCTCATTTTATTGAACTCCCATCACCTTTTTCTAAATGGTAGTGAAGTGGTAATTAAAAAGAGCTAATTATATATTATTTTAAAGTGTACATTTGTTCTTAATTTTCAAATTAATTTTCTGATGTGCATGCTTTACTTCTTCTGTCTGCAGTTTATTGCATAAACTCTCTGCTCTGACTGACCTTTGGGGGACTAGATAGTGGAAGCATCTGAGAAACGGGGATTATAAAAAACACTTCCAATTTTTGACTTACATCTCTTTCCACGTTTTATTTCCTTTCTTGGCAACTGTTCATAGCTACATCCCAGAGCAACACTTGCTGGCACTGGTTTATGGACTTTTATTGGTCTGTTGGGCCATGCTATGCAGTTGTTGCACAAATTGTACAGGTCCCCAGGCATAATGTGATCTCACTGGGTGAAAGCACTAATGCCTCTCTCCAGGTAGAGGACTAGAGCAGCAAAGAGATCTAGTAGAATAGGAAAAGTCCTCTTTTTGCCAAAACCTACATGGAATTCTCCAAGAAACATTGAGGATGAAGTTATCCACTGGGGGGGGAAAAAAAAAAAAGGAAACACAGCATAGACTCAGAAGTGTGATGTTCTGATTGCTTTAAAATAAAACAGTGAAAATAAACTAAAATCCCAAAATAAATGTTTGCATGGTGTCCCGAACCTAGAGCTGACTGCAAAGTCCCAATGCCATAAGGAGCATAGCAGACTGCTGAAGTAGTTTTGGTCTGCTTTTGTGTTCAGGCTAGTACAGGCTAAGATGCTTTGTAGAGGTGTGTGCAAGTTCTGCACGCTCTGAGTGATGGCGGCCGTGATATATATCTATGGGTAACTGTCATCACTCATAGCTACTCCACCTTGAACTCTGTTGCAGACCTGCTCCTGGAGAAGACCGTACGAGTGGCCATAGTTGATCTATCAGTGTAAGCACTGCCAAATGTTTTCCTCATAAATATCAGGAAATGCCACCACTCCCTCATGACCACTTCAGACCTAGGTTAGGGTAAAGATATGCTAAGTAGACAGGAAGGAAAGCTAGATATCATTTATAAGTTGTAATTAAGAATAAGTAGTCTAACTCTTTACATGATTAGCTGTTTATGCACAGAAAATCTCGATGTATTATAGAAATAAATTGATAGTGGTCAGTGTACCTTTACACCATTTATGCATAGCAAACATAGAGACATCGTTTAGTGTTTGATTACTAAAGATGCAAATTTTTTGTCTAAATAAAATATTTAAGATTGGAATTAATCTTTTAAAATTAATTTCCCCAAGGCAAGTAAGATCACTGAGCGTGGAGAGATTTGCTGATACTTGTGTAGTGTATATTATAATGTTGATGGTGACTGACAAAGTCAGTTATATGCTACTCTTGAGTTGTCTGTTATTAATATTTTTGTATCAGTGATGAGAAGAGCAGCAGTAACTATTGCAGTCGATGAGCCACAATAAATAGCAGCAAATGCATTCTAACCTCTGACTCTGTGACAAACAGCATGGGTACTATCTGCAGCTCTGGTTTTAATTTCAGTGGCATCAAAGGGAAACTCAAGGGCTTCAGAAAATAACTCTGGCACCATGGCTCAGATAAAATAAAATGCTTACCCACAGACATAAATTACCATGGGAATAAAAAGACTACACCAAAATTACATAGTTTTGTAATGCTCTTAAATCAAAGTCTGGAGGACAGTGAGCACAGCTCTCAAATTGCAACAGTCACACTACTTGATGAGTGGCTTTTTTTTGGCACTAACTAACCTAACAGGTTTCTTCAAGAAGTGGTACTTGATAGCATATACTCATATTGCGTGGGGAAATTCAGGGGGACTACTCTCCCATTTCCTGTAAGTTAATTCCCAGCACACGTTAGAAAATGTATTTTCATAGTTCTGCAGCATTGCACTGCATGGACATGTGTTGTTGTAAACATGCTACGTCGTTGTCCAGCGTTGTTGTTCGTTGATGCTGAACTCATTGAATTTGAATCTGTGTGTAATTACTTTAAAGCATAGTAAATCTTGCTCACCTGAATAGCGATGGCACTCCAAGAGCTACTGCCTTTGCAGTCAAAGCCAAGAGAACGTTGTAATGAGCTGCAAAGTCCCAGGAAAAGCATTTTGCAGGAGGAGACACTCATCATAGTCCAGTTCCATTTTGGGTGTCCACTAGATAGTGTAGACTAGATGACCACCTAAATCCTCCTGAACTCATCTATGGAAACTGTTTTAACTCTTTTCTAATCCCTGTCTATGCATTCTTGCTGCAGCAGAGTACGTGGTCATCTTCACTAGAGTTACTGATACTCTTATCTCTAAGTACCTCACTAGTTATTCCTTATTCTCATCTCAGTTTATGGGAGTTTTCGTTTTCTCTAGCTTAGGGTTTGACAAGATGGACTTGTTATAAGTGAGAAATCCAGTCCTGCTCTTTGAGTGATGGAAAATAGGCTACATGACTAGAATTGTGAACAGTCTTCCATTTACCCTTCTCATGATTCTTCCTGTGCCTAGAAAGGCAGAGGTCTTTGTTACAGATTACTGGGAAAACAGAATATGGAGACTTGTTACTATACCTCTAAGAAGCAGTCAGTGTGCCCCTAGAAGTCCTGCTGGCACGCATGAGAAGTAGGGCAAGGATGGAGGCAGGAATTTGGGTATGTCCACAGTGCTTTTGCTCTTTGATTGTCTATATAATGTCATTCAAAGCATGCAAGACCAAGATGGTCACCACCGTTCAGACCATAATCCCCTTTGCACTGAAGGAAACAGGGAGGAAAAAAAAACCTTCTGACTTTACTATCTAGTATTAATACATAATGATAGATGTTAATGAACCATGTTGACCTCTAATGAGATCACTTTTTCATTACAGCAGAAAGAATTAGGCAATGTCCACTCTATGTATCCCATTTGTGGTACCTCTAGTCAGGTTTCAGCCTAGTTTCCTGTGAGTTTAAAATTTCAATGCAGTTCTTTATCATGTTTAAATCCCACTGACTGGCAGGTAAGCCATTAGCCTATTGTTGTTATTTGTAAGCTTGTTAATTACCCACTTAAGTTTACAGTACATCACTTTGTAAACTTCTCTGTAGAATTTCTCAGTTGTAAGAAGTTGGAGCTCATTGAAGCTGCAGTCTCAAGTTACTTGAGGTTCTAAGAATCCAGGAGCTGAAAAGATATTTTCATTACTGCAGTCAGAAGCAACTCTGTCTCATAGTAGGCAATCTCATACAGGGAGATTTTAAATGCCTAATAGCTATAGACTACATAGAAATCAGTTTTCTGTCTGAGTCATAAAAATAGTACTGGTTGCTAGATACACTTAAAAGGAAGTGATCAGTGAACCTGATTTTTCAGTCTTAGAAGGTTCTTTGGCAGGTTTTCACTACAACTTCCACAGACTGAGTCTTTACACAGAGGAACAAAAACCTCATGTATTTAAGTTCATCTTGTGGACTTCTTTTAAGAAGTAAGGAGTTCTGATATCATTTTTTTTTTATCTCATGTGGGGAAAAAAAGTCTTTTGTTTGATCTATCTTTTTCCTTCAAAAATGTGTTCAAAGGGAGGAAGAATAGGGAAGGACAAAAGAGGTAAAAAGTAAACCTAGCATTCAGTGAAAGGAGAGAATCCTGTTTTGACCACTGCACCTGAAAAAAAGTTCCTGCTCAAAACAGTGGAAAAAAATGGACATTTATTTTGAACTATAGAAAAACTAGTTTCTGCTGGAAAGTTGTTGAACACATTTATCTCTGGGAAAATACTTGTCAGAAAAATCTGTATTGGGGAAAAAAAGGCAACAGACCATATGACTTCAGATTTTTGGCTAGATGCTGAGATACAGGTGGTTTTCAGAAAGCACAGGTCAAGTGTGGGAGCATATGAAAGCTCACTTTTGCACCCCTGTAATCTTAAAATCTTTTGTGCCAAGCTGGAAGATTGCTCTAACTTCTACCTACATCAAATAGCACCTGGACCATTTCGTCTATGCCTGCTGCTCCCCACGGGCCATCTGTGATCTGCATACCACCCTTCACAATTATGGATACAGTGAGTAATTACTTCTGATGTTAGAGAGAGCCCAAACTTTCCATTAAAAAGAAAAGACACAGGTGAGGCATCCTCTCTGGAATTGTTAGCGTCAGAATTAGAAATAACCTGGTGGGTCAAAGTGTGTCCAGGTTGACATGTGTTGCATTCAATCAAGAGGCTTTACTTTCCTTGCTTCAGGCTCAGGACACCTTTTGTAACAGTGCTTTTGATCTAAAAGTCTGATGAAAAGAACCTGAGTGACACTTGTCTTCTGCTGTTTGCAACTGTGTGCTGTGCTAGTCAGCAGAATACACCCTTCCAACAAATGAAAAATCATATCTTTTTGTCTTTTGTAAGTAGGAATTGCTGACTTTTTATTAATTTTCTTTCATAAAATGATGGTTGTGTGGAAATGTTTTATGTAAATACAGTTTACTGTATTTACAGTACATACTGTTTACTGTACTCCGCCTGTTTTCCCTTGATTGTGTATAATGCTGACTGTGCTTCTTGCTGTACCCTGGAGTCGGTCTTCAAGCCAATGCTGAGCTCTTGTTCTATTGCATGAGATGCTACAGAAGACTCCAGGCATTATATCCATCTAAAGTACATGACCCACATTGTCTAGAGATTTCAAACTTTACAATCAATTTGTTTTCACAACAGGCGAGTGCCATTGGGAACTGTTACTCCCAGTTCACTTTTTGGAAGACAAAGCCCAGAGGCTGTATTCATACTGCTGTGCTGCATCAACCTGTAGATAAGAGGAAGCCTGTCCATAATGTTTAGTTTTTGGAGTTCCCTCAGAGCTCTCTACGGTACAGTTTCTGGCTCTTTGTGGCTGCACCAGCAGTTTACCTCTAGTTTACTTGCCCTAGTACAAAGTTATGGTCAATAAAAGCCACGAGGCTGCTATCATAGTTTCCTGATATGATCTACCACAAAGATATATGGGATTACAGGCACTGTGATATCCAGCTGACATGTCAGAAAGGGAAAACCTTATCAGGAAAAGAAACTAAACATGAGGGTGGTAGAGCCATGTCCACCTTCATTCTTGAGGTCTGTCAGCTCAGGTTAGAGAAGGTTTTGTCAAAGAGACCAAGCGATTCACAGGTCATACAGAACTGAAGTCTGGCAGATGAAAATATTTGGACCTCAGTCGCCCAAGATTCAGACTAGTCCAGTAATATTTATACCTGGTAAAGCTTGGTTGAATCCTAAGGATTTGCACCAATATGAGCAGGGTAACAAAGAAACAAGTAGGATATTTCATGAAGTCTGAGTCTACTCTGCTTTTTAAATGGCTGCAGAACACACAGGATCTAAAGAAAAACTGTAGAGCTGTGGATAGAAAAGTATTTAGTCTTTTGGTCTGGATATATTTTTGCTCCTTCTTGAGTTTGCTTAGGTTTTAGCACAAGACTAATCTTAAATCATAATACTTTTGTCATGGAAATATTTAAGAAAGGAGAGGCTGGAATTGCTGTTGAATGACACTGTAGAGGATGGTTTGATGCATTTTGTAAATGACTGGGCAAAACAGATTCTGCTTGAGCAATCTTGGCTCTCCCAGGACAAAATTGCTCCTGTTTCTTAGCACCTGGAACCAAGGGGTGGGAGGAAGGGGCGTCATTATAAGCTTCGTTCTTACTCCTTTTATTAGTGATACAATCCCTGCTGAAGACCAATGTTGGGGGTATTGTGTAAAACAAAAAAAAAAGAGCATGTACAACAGCGATTACAGATTTGCAGGCTGATGGTGAAATTTTGAACATGTGATCAGTCATCTAAAAATGTAAAATAATTACACATAGACCTTTTTATTTGGCTATGCACCTCATTTCTTGGTCTTATGCTGGCTCCAAAGGCAGGATTCATTATCTGATTGGTCAAAGTGCTGCTCTGGGCCCATTGCTTACTTAGCAGAATAGATGTGAGTTAAAAGGAGGAGGATGAGGGGCCATTTCTATGTGGGTTGGGGTTTTATTATTTTAAAATTTAAATAAGAGTCTGAATCACCATAATATAAAGAGGCCAAAATCAAACAACCATGGTTCATTCCTGTGCTTTGATTTTTATACCCATGCATGTCTAAAAAAAAAAAAAAAGAAAACCAAACATGTGTGCTGCCTTTTAATAAAGATCATATTAAAAATTCAATAAATAGCAATATCTCTGATCTCTTAACAAAAGCGTCTGGTGTACAGGAAATTAAATGAAAAAAAAACTTGTTAATCCTTTTTGATTTCTGTACAT
>NW_010227569.1:0-66278 GCF_000690775.1 Eurypyga helias | reverse complement strand
TTTTTGTCTTCCTCTTTTTTCATTTTTCCTTTTTTTTTTTTTTTTTAATCTTCTCCAGCACAAACGTTGTCTGGGTAACCTCAGTGTAAATGCAGTCTGCTTCTCTGATACATTTTAAAATAAATAATAAAAGAATAATAATAATAGTAGTAAAAAAAAAAGCTGTCGTGTCATTGTCTCATCCCTGTGGCCTTGCCTTGCTGTGAGGGATCCGTCTCGAACCAGGTGATAACCTGATAGACTTTATCTTGTCTTTTCTGGGCCTCCCTGAAGCCTGCCAACACTTCGGCTGGCTGTTAGGCATTTTAAATATCCCCCATGAGCCCTAACCTTACCCCTTTTCTCTTCTTGTCAGCTGGAATGTCTCAGAGCTGTCAGAGGCTTGTTGCTTATTGATGTTTCCGTGTGTTTTATGTCTTTTCTGAGATATGACAGCCCCTGACACAGTGCTGATTTCAATCAGCCGGCTTCTGGAGAGGCCTAAGATTTTGTCCTCGCGCGGTCCCAGCCGCCAGCGTACTTCAGAGGCCTCTGTCTAATGAAAATGTTTCAGTAGGCTGAATAAAGGCCCACTGCTCAACAAACAACAGTTGATGAATTCACAAGACAAAAAAAAAAAAAAAAAGAGGAGGAACCCCTCCCCCCCAACCCTCTGCCTTTGTTATAAGAAAACCAAGAAGAGAGAGTGACCTCCTGAGCCAAAGGTTTTGACACTGAATCAAATCCCTTTAGGCCTGAACTGGCAGGCTGGGCCCAGCTTTAGATTACTTTATCACATCTTAGAGTGATGCTTGTATGTACCTCAGGATACCCTACGTGTAAAGAGTGGATATTTTACCCCTGTTGCTTATTAAGTCAAGCCTCGGTGTCTGGTAGAAAATGAAGGTCTGTCTCATGGAGCACTGAGAGGGGAGGAAACGCATCCTTACTGAAAACAGGGAGTGAAATTATTTGCATGGAGAAACGTCCTCGAAAGAAAATGGATTGCGGACTTTGCTTGAAGTTGCTATGAGAGAACAGATAGTTCTTGTTGACCATCATCTGAAAATGAGAACAAGCTTTGGGGCAAGGTAGCATATTTGCTTTGTGGGTTTTGGTCAGGTCTTTAAATCCATATTGTCAGGGGCTGCACAGAGCCATGTGCCCACACAGGATTGTGTCCCTGGCAGAGCCGGGTGCTGAGCTGCTGTCTGTGTTACTTCCATTGCCTGGCCTTGGGCACCAATGCAGTTTCTCATGACTACTTTTGGCATTTCCAATGGGGAAAAGCAAAGGCAACAGCCATCCTTCATCTCTACCTGGGGACTGCATGGAGAAACAGCCTCTTGTAGAGTTATCTTGCACCCTCCTAGGCACTCCCTTCCCTCTTGAGGCATTATCTGAAGCCACATCGATTCCCTAATCCCCTGATTTCAGCTGAAATTACACTACTGTGAGGCATTGTTATTATCCAGGCTCTGCTGCATATGTCAGGGATTGGCCTCCACCGTGCTAGGTACTGCACAGCATAGCAGGAGAACACAGCAGCTGCAGTAACACCTTGAATTACTAATACTGACGCTGTGGTCTTTTCCTTTAGGATATACAAGCTCGTATTATGCACTTTGTGTGGAGAAGTCCAGAGATGGGGTGTGTTTTCGAAGGATTGTACCTGTCTGAGCCTGGGCTGTGGAATTAGGTTCATCAGTGGGTGAGATTTGTCGAGGTTCATATTTACTTCTTTATTTACACGAGTTTGGTTGTTTTTTTCCTCTGTTTATTTTTGCACGGAGGAAAAACAATCTCTCCCTGTTCTCTAACTAGCTAAATAAACACAGTCCACCCCACTCCTGAGCAACATCAGTGAAATCCATATCTGCAGTGACTCAGATGGCTTTGTTAATAACAAAGAGAGCGCTCAGTGTAGCCTGATTCTGTCCTTCAGATGGGAGACCTTAATCCTGAGTCTTATTTTTCACAGCATTCAGCTACTGGTTTTTGAGCAACAAATTACATCCATGCCTTCAAGCCAAACAAGGAGTGAAAATTTCTATTTAAAAGAATGTGGAAATAATATTGTCCGTCTACCTACAGTACAATTCCATTTTTAAAGTGCTTTGATATTTTTAACAATATTAATATAATAACAGTAGCATGGGCCTATTGGGTTAGTCTGTATTTTATAACTTGGTATCCAATTTCTCCCTTGTTTCCTGCAGGACTGTCACTATTAATTTCTACTCCCATTTTTTCCGTCAGTGTGAACATTGTCATTGGACTATTGTTTGTAAGTGATAAGCAGCCCCTAGTATTATTATTATTTCACTCCTGCTTGTTGAGCATCAACAAACATACCAAAAATATTAAAAATTTGGTGGAAGTTTAACACTCTCTTTGCCAGATGTTCCTCCTTTCTTCAGCTCAAAGGAACATACTTGCTACTGTATTATCCAAGAATAAAAATATAGGAAACTAGTAGAAAGGTAATCTGTCACAGGGAAAAAAAAATACCTCAGGGGGTGAAGAATGCTTTCACAGTATGGCTTTAAGGTTTTAATTTATATTGGTCCTGACTCATGACACAGCTAGAGCAAGCCAGGGCCTGGGAGTCAGGTCTCCCACTGACCCTTGCATAGACTGGTTGAGAGAGAGATGTCAGCTGAAAACACCCAGGGATCATGGGGCTGCCAAGCACTTTGAAAATGACTGCCAAATTGGCCTAGTCTCAGCTGAACGCATGCCCAAGAGGGAGGGAATGCCAGTAATAAAGCAGTTTAGAGGGGAAAGATATCACTTTTGAGCTCCTAAACCTTTCCAGCCTTTTTATGTGTCAATACTGTTTGCATCATGCATGCTGTCATAAAGTCACATACCTGCATGCACACGTGTACGCTCACTCCTTTCAAAACCAGGAACAGCCTGCAAAGTAATGCATGAGGTTGATGTCCTCTGCTGTGTTCACTGTGCAACCAAGTAACCCCTCTTTAATTTCAGAAGATGATAACAACAAAAAAAAATGAATTCCGAAACTTCTAAAAAACCAAGCTCAAACCCCTGCAGAGTTTTAAGGAGCAAAGCAGTTGAATACCAGAGATGGCATGAAACCCCTTTCCTATTGAATTAAGGTAAAAAAATTTTCTGATTTTTCAGTGATGGGAGAGAGTGTAAAACTACAAAAAGGTACAATCTTGTTGATATCACAAGTTTCTCTAAATTCAGGTAATAAGTGAAAGCAAAGATTTCCAGCTTTTTTTCCCCCTCTTACCTGTAAGACTTAAAAGAATTGAGCAGATTCTGTGTTCCTGTTAATGTGAATTGTTGTAAAAGTAATCCAATTTTAAATTTGATTGTCCTGAAATAAGTTTTTCTTCTCTTTTATTATATTCCATTATGATGTTTCAAGGTTAAGAAAGGGGGGAAAACTCCCTATCTTTACGGGAACTGCTCAGTGACTGCAGTTCATGGAAGCTTATTGGTATTTCTTTTACTCATGTAAGTAGCGCTGCTGGAGCAAATGATATTACTCATCTAAATAAAGGCTGTGAGATGAGACCTAACATGAAGATGCGGAAAAGAGAATAGGGAGAAGAACGGGGAAAAAACCCAGGTGTACTATTCGGTGTCCCAGAACGCTGCATGAAGCATGCCAGAAGTAAGAACTATTTGGTGCATGTAGCATGACAGTTAAGAATACCTAGGTGGAAAAAAAAAAAACCCCAACCCTGACAAACAAAACACCACTTGGCAAGCACATTCATCTGCTGCAGCATCTGCCTCCAATATGCTTTATACTTGTGTAGATACGTTTGGGAACCGAAAGGTAACAAGAATTTATCAAAGGATTAGCAAGCACTGATGCTACCATTCACAACTGTTACAAATATAAATTGTCATAATCATATTACTTGTTCCTCACTTTAGTTTTTGCCAGGATGTCTTTTGTCTGAAATGCCAAAATGTAATCTAGGATTGGATGGATGCTGACACAGCTGGAATATTTTGCATTAGTCACTGTGTAAAATGCTTCCAGAAATACACTTCTGGTATTTGTGACTGTACTTGGATTTGAAACATAAGATGATAATATCTCTACCACTGTTTTAATTTCATCAAAAAATTATAGTTTTTCTTTTGGAGGATTTTTTGAAAAATACTAGTAGAAGGATGGTTTCGGTGTGACACATGACCTATGCAACCGTTCCACAGTTACAAAATGTATATGCAATTAGGACTTAAATAACTTAAAAAGTGGATTCAGACTGGCAGTATTCAGTGCTATCCAGTGAGAAACAAGTACCTGTGTGTTTTCAGGGAAAGGTTTGTGCTTGAAGTTTTGCAGTTACTTGTACCTTGTGCAGAGAAGTCTTTCTACAAATTTACATCTTGCAGTAGCACAAAGATTTTCTTCACATTTTAGAGCTGGAAGTGGTGGCATCTCCAAAGACTTGTGTTTATCATGATTTTGAGAACCAGAGGGGCTGAGAGTTAGTTATCTGCCACGAGGAGTCAACATAATAACTTCTTTGCTATGCCAGATACCAGAGCAGGTCAGCACAATGTCTGGGCTCTCCTGGTAGTGATTCTGCTGCTGAAAAGTGCCTGTGTCTGTTTGCGGAACTTCTCATTCTGTCTTAAAGTGTATGCCACGTGTGCATGCTGCAGTCTTTAAAAACCCACAGGTCATGTTCTGGTTTTGTTTATGTAGTTGGAGAATGGATAAATAGCAAACGCATAGGTGCAATAACTAACCTTGGTTAAATGATTATCTCAGATGGGGTTAAGCACCATCAGTAACTTGAATGGGAAATTAAATCCAGAGTTTTGCAGTCCACAGGTCTGGGAAGATGAGACTTGTATAGATAGACCACTGATGGGAGGAGGATCTTCTAAAATGGAGAAAGGATTAGCATGTAGGAAATCATTGATCACATGTTTGTATAGAAGTGATTTATTTTTTTCCAGAAAACTAAACCTTAAATAAAAAACCTATTGATATGAATCACAGAGATTGTGGGGAAGGAACTAAGAGAATTTTAGCGCCTGTTTTCCTGAATTATAGGTGGGCTACATGGCATGCTCCCCTTGAGTATATCATGGGGTTATGACTGCTGGACAGACTTTTCCCTTTATCCCACCTTACCTTGTTCAGGTTAGTACAATGTCTGCTGTTCTCGAGTCCCTCTAGACTATTCCTAAAATAACTTAAAGTAAAATTCATCACAGTCAAATGGACATAGCAACTATTCAGATACATATAATTTTATATGGATGCCTTCTCAGTAGAGAGTCCTTGGTAACCTCTACAAGTAGAGTTTCAGTTTAGAGTATGAGCAGCAAGAAGGATGCCAGTGGCCAGTAAAATAGGTACCACAGGTGGATCCCTTCTCCTACATGTTTTACCTTTCAACAATATTCTACCCCTAAAGGAAATGTAGGGCACAGTTGTTAACTCACGTTATTTGGAAACAAAAAATATCAAGCATTATAAGGCATTTCTCTGAGTCTGTATCACTGGTGCATCCTCGTGAAGCAGTTTTCATAGAGCAGCTGTCTACGTCCATGGGCAGATGAGCAGGTGGTGCTTACAACCCTGACTTAGGTGCCAAGACATCTGGATCATAGCTGCTTTCAAGACTGAACTCAGTGAAAAAGAACCCTGGTCTTGCTCTGAGCTGTTTGTGGGTAGGTTCCTTTTGCAGGACTATGTGTGCCTGAATTCTTTACAAGATGGGGATGCTGAAATGCAAAGGGACATAATTTATGGGCTATCAAACAGAGGCTGGTCCTCAAACCTCTCTCTAAAACAAAATACTTCTAAATTATTTTCTTTTTGTATTTGTCTGCAATTTTGGACAATATGTTGCTTCATATCTGAAACCCTCTTTCCTCCTCATACAGTGTAAGAAATGTGTCTTTGCTGCTTTTCTAGGAATCTGAGATGCTTTCACTTGATGGGAAGACAAAATGCAGCTGTGAAAAATACCTGAAACTTTTGGGAATGATATTTATGGCAATGGGGATGTTTTGCAGATCTCTTTTTTTGCTTTGTGAATTAAACACAACCTGAAGATAATTTTACATAATACATAAAGCTCGAAGTGTCTTCCCCCCTACATATCAGCACAATCGCATTTGTAGAAAAAAAAAACCAAGACACAATCCTAGCTGATATATCATGTCTAATAAAGTGAAATACTGTAATGGAAATCAACACAGTTCCAGCTCTGGCATTAGTTTTCCTATTTAATACGGATCATGAAGTTTGGACAAGTGAAATGTTACACAGTTTTGACTTTTCCATGTTGACAACACATATCAGTTCCTTTATATTGCTTTATTTTGAATGCAAAGTTTTCTGAATTATTTCTTCTCTTAGGTTTAGGCCTTCATCCAAGAGACTTCAGGCCAAATTTGTCGTTGCTATGACTCAATTTACTTCATTTTGAATGTACTAGGGAAAATTTAAACCTCAGGTGGCAAAATACTAATGTATGAAACCTGAAACAGAATCTGGTATGAGGAAAACAAATGGACCTTCTGCTGGTCTTTGCTCACTGGGACTTTCTAATGGAGGTAAGAAGCCACAATTTAGCTCAACTCTCTGTGATAAATCACGTGTGTTTGATGACTACGTTACTTTTAATTCTATGTCTTACAGTGTTAGTAAGTTATCTTACACAGTTAGTGTCTGCCAAGTGGAGTTGATTTCTTGGAAGATGAACAAAAGCCAAGTAAGAACAAATGAAGAAAAAATTTACCTGATTTCTATTTTTTTCAGTAATGCTAATGTGCTGGACATTTTACAAACATAAAGAAAGCCTGATGGTGTCCACACAAGTTCATAATACCCAGACAGTGAGCTGAAGGAAAGCAGTACAATAATACTAAAGGAATAGCATGACAGCCAGAAGGCTGAGATGGGGAATTTTAGACGTGTTAGTGAGTGGGGAAAACAAGTCCAGTGAATGACTGGTAGCGATTCACTGTTGTAGTAAATAGAAGAAAAAGTGAATTGTCAGCCTATGAGGTAGATATACATACATGCATTTACACATTACTTACATAGTCTGAGTTTGCATTATACAACAAATAGGGCTTTGAAGTAATACAGACTTGTAGAAAGCCTGTCTGATAAAGTTAAATGGGAAAAAATAGAAAGGCATAAGGCAGGACCTTTTTCTTCAGGCCTCATCTCGTGTCTCATTTGCTGCTTCTAACACCATCGAGAGACCTCTGAGCACCATTATACTCTTATTAATAATAGCTGTATCATGATTTCTGCTCAGCAGTAACAGCCTTAGGCAGTGCTTGCTCAGTGATCTGTGTGCAGTCACTGTCCACCTCCCATGATGCCAACAACAGGATGTTCTTAGCTCCTCTTACAGCACTTCTTGTTTCATTTGTTTCCTTGTCCACACCTCTGATCACTCACAGCAAGTTCTTTTCTTATCCTAATACCGAAGTTCTTGATTTTATTTCTGTGCTGTTGCTTTTCTCCCACCTGGGCTCTTTTTCAGTAGGACCAGGAAACGTAGTACACATTGTGGGCAGACAATAAACTTCATAAAGAGAGATCAGAACTGCTCCACAACCTGGTGTCTTTGTTAGCAGGAAAGAGGTAGTTGTGGTTATACAAAAACGTGCAGCGGCAGGTCTCGGGCAGGAATGAAATAAATGGACCCCCTGTGTGCATAACAAAACCTGTGGCTTGCCCTGCAAGCCAGAGGACTAGGTTCTAGTGAAAAATTAATAGTTTTCTAAAACAAGATTTCTTTGTATAATGTTATGAATAAAACAAGAAAGACAACAACTTTGACAAGACGATCTGTAGGAATTTAGAGAAACTTTTCTGAACTGCTGCAGTGATTTATTTATTGCACAGGAATGTGGTTTTTTGAGTGATCAAAGCCAACTTTCAACGATACCAAAAGAGGAGGGAAAAGTGGATACCAGTCAGTAATTAGTAACAATGTTTGTTGTGTGTGCTAGTTTCCCGAGGAAAATGCAGTGTTTAACATCAGTGTTTGGTGGTTAGGTGGTGCATTGATGAGCAGAGGAAGGAAGCACTTCTCATTGCTTTTTTGTCAGTTAGGAACAGCAGTTGCAGAAGAGAATACTCATTTCTTTTACCATATTCATCACCTTAGTACCCTCCAGTAGTACATTAAGCATGACTAACATCTGTTCTGTGTTTTGTTTTCTCACCTCCTCTCCAGAGGGAATGTATATAAAGTGAACTGTTCTGGTTTGTTTTGATATATATGTTATACTGCTAAATGTTTATGTCAGAAGACAAAGTCAAAGAAATCCTTTCTGAACTTACAGCACTGGCTCAGTGTAAAGCTATTGGTCTCTAAGTCAAGGAGACCTGGTTGTTTATTTTTTTTCTTGTTCATGCACTCAGAATTGCCAGAAACAGTTATACTGGCTATTCTGTCAAATTTTTATAGGGGAAATAGTGGTAACCCGTGTTCCCTCCCCTCCTCCACTTTTTCTTATTTCAAAAATACAATATGATACCTTGTATCAAGACCATATTTTGCACCACAGACAACATGTCTTTACATCTTAAATGATCTAGGTCACCCGTGATCACAATGATCTATTAAAATGATGGACCTAAGAAAGATATTTGGGAGCCAAATGTATCAGTGGCAACGTGCAACCGGTCTGTCAGTGTAGTGGTGATGTCACTTGGCATTATCCCCTATCAATGAGCTACAGAAACATAGCTGGTACTTGACTCTTTGGGGAAAGATCAGTATGGTCAGTCCAGGTATCAGCTAGGTACATTTAGAAGAAGCACTAAAGAGAGTAATAAAAATATATTTTGTGCATTTAATCAAAAAGGTGGTGTTATTGATCACTTAGAGGGTCTGAGAATGTTCACTGTAGAAATGAGATGCTGAATCAGCCTGCAAGAGGTATTGCTTATATTAAGATTGAATTGTTTTAGTATGGGAGTTTGGAATAATCTAGTAGCAAAATGACTGGATAGCTGCATGTTCATCTTTAAGAAACAGACATCACTGCAAAATGATCCGTTCATCAGTAGGGTTGTTAGTCTTGTCTGGCAATTACATCTCTACTTATTTGTTGGAGTAGCAGCAGGTTTTCTTCAGAGGCTGGATGCAGACAGCGTAAGTATGGCTAAGTCTCTGCAGATATCCTTCTTGAATTTACCTGGTAATGAGTAGCTCCCAAACCAGGCAGTTCCAACACTGTGTTGTCTATGTTTTGTCACTGTTGTGCTTCCATAGTTGACACTTTCTAGAGATGTTTGGATTGTTGCATGTTGTCAGTATCTATGTTTGCCTGGGTTGTACAGCAATTTTGTCATGTCAGATTCTAGCTGACTACCTACCCTAGATGCATATAATTAGTAATTTTTTGTACTGTTGGATATGGTAGTCCAGTGGCTCTATAATTCTGGAGAGCAGCCTTTTCAGTATGATGAATGGAAACTTATTGAAAACGAATGCCTCTGTTATCAACACTTCAGGTTAGCAAAGCAGTAAATGCTAACCGGCACAGCCACATGTCAGACTTTGCAGAAATGTCATACTTCCAGCCTCTACATATTTGGACAGATCTGTCAGTTCTTACCTATGGTCTATGGATTGGCAGCATCTCAGCTGTAAAGCACACGTTGGGAATCAACATTTGGAAAAGTGCATGCCTTCTGTGCGTAATGGGGAATATTTTGCAACCCTAACATTTACGCTTAATAAAAGATAATTTCTTCCAACACTGCATAGTAGGGAGAATGCAAATCCTCTCTGGTGTCATATCGCTACAAGGAGAAGAGTTTCCCCGTGACTTGGAAAGAAGCCTGCCATATCAATGTCTGCCTAGCAACTGAAAGGTGACACGTGGAGCCTCCTTTTCAACTCATTTCCTCTTGATGAGAGGAAGGGATCCTCCTGCGAGTTATTACCTGAAATAATACCATATGGTAAAATGTAAACAACATCTGCATATTCATGTAATAATTTCATCTGTTTAATTAGTTCCAGCAAAGCAGTTTACCCTCTGAGGCCCTCGCTGTCAGCTCCACGCTCATACATCCATGCCCTGCTGTCGAGCCTGACAGCCGTCTATTGTTCATTCACTGCTTCCACCTCGCCACTTAATGTAAGTGAATCTTCTGAGGGGTGGAAAGCCTGTCCCCATTGATCCAGATGTAAGGGCTGGGGGGAGCGGGGAAGGAGAGTAAATATCTGTCAGCTTGGAATACGGATACTAAGAGCAAACTTGACAGATCAGGTGGCTTTGGTTTTTTTTGAGGGAGAATGGGGGAGCAGGCTGGCACTTGGCTTAAGCGCTAATCAGTGCACAGGACTGCAGGTTTGACTTTGCATGGTTGTTAAGCCTTTGCTCTCAGGACAAGGCTAGGCACTTCCAAATCAGGTGAATTCAGCAGCAGAATACCAGCCCAGCTTTTATAGTCAGCTATATTTCAGTGCCAAAGTAATGACAACATGCCTACTGGTGCAGCAAAACACAGGGCCCTAGAGGGCTGTATGGATTGGCCAAATAGGCTTTTGGAAATGCATGCTAACGAAAACTGTTCAGGACATACTGAGAATGTAGAAGCATAAGTCTAACTGGAAAGGTCCCTAGAATACCTTTTTAGAGTCTCCTGGCTCATGTAAATGAATTATATTGTGGGTCACATGTAACAATAAGCTATTCAACTCACCTTCAAAAGGGAACATATACATTATGGGAATATAAACACTTTGTGGTAATATTACTCCTAAGTAGAGGAAAGTACTGCAGTTCAGTGTGGTAAAGTCAATATCGTAATAACATAATAATAATAATAATGGTACTTATATGGCCTTTTACAGATCTGAGCAAATACCAACTGATTAGTCCTCAGAATACCCTGGGTGAAATAAGTAAGTAAGAATTATTGCCTTGTTGTAAAAATAAACTGTATCTTATCACACTCCCATCACAATGGTGTCTACACAAACTACTGGTCTGACGGACAGTATTCTTTCCATTGCCTTATGATGCACTGAGGTGAGATTATAAGGTGTAAGATCAGCTTAAGAGACGCATCCTATGCCTTAATTTCATGATGATCATATCTATATTAATACCATTATCCTATTCAGAAGATGTTCAGAGATTGTGGTCAGTAGTCAGGAAGGACAGATATCCCCCTGCATTAGTGATCTTTCTTCATAGAAAAGGTCAGCTCCCCTGTCCCTGAATGGCCTGTCCACATGTCAGGAGAGGCAGGGGTTGCTCAAATATTCAGGGCCCAGCTAGTAAAAAGCAGAGAAGAATTGATAAACTGAATTGTGTACTGGTTAGGTACACTGCACTGGAAAAGCTTGTCCTCCTGTACTCACAAGAAGAGAATCTGCATGTGCATATGTACTTTGTGGATCCTTTTATAGTGTGCAGTGAAAGCTTTCAGGCATAAATTATAATGGTTAAATAACAAGTACTAATGTCTTCATCTGTATCCTGCAAAAAGGGCTGCTACTGGTTACCTGAAGAAGGTGATAGTAGGTCTTTCCTGCTTACAAAAAGAAAAATGGGAAGACCAGAAACCGTCTGCAGCTACCAGCTGGAGCGCTTCAGGTTTTGCTCTTAGTGGCTTGGCACAGTGTCACGATTATTGTTTTAATGTTCTTAATCTGAACCATAAAATACCTGTTCACAATAGACAGGCAGAAAACCCAGTCACCTAAAAGTGAATTATATTACCAAAGTCCCCATGAAAAGATAATGGAAGAAAAGGGTCAGGAAACCTCCATCTTGCAGAATTATTCTTATTTGCCAACAGCAAAACTTTTGTATCATTTTACCTTTGTTCTGGGCACACAGTACCCTT
Organism: Eurypyga helias; assembly: GCF_000690775.1. Lineage (NCBI taxonomy): Eukaryota > Metazoa > Chordata > Aves > Eurypygiformes > Eurypygidae > Eurypyga > Eurypyga helias. The sequence continues at coordinate 54,445 of NW_010227569.1, read as the reverse complement.
AACTTCAATGAAATTGTAGTTTCCTCCTTAAGACTGTATTGCATGCAGTCACAGCAATAAAATGAAATAACCTTTGGATCACGGAAGTTAGAACAGATTACCTTTATGGAACTAATGAGTAACTGTTCTAATTGTTGCCTTGCATACATTTTTAGAATGTTTTCATACACACTGTGGTATAAAAATGAATCTCTGGAAGCTCTTAGAAAATCTAATTTGTCATAAATTAAAATAATAGTAATTTAATAATAACACTAAAATGACACTGAATTAATAACGAACTTTACAAAATAATATTGAATATAAAAATAAATTAATATCATGTTCATTAAAGGTTCATCAGTCTAATAATGTGAGGTTCTTTTTCTCTGGAATGAATGGATGCTTATTGTGCATTAAATGAGTATGTCATGCTTCCTCATCAATACAACTCCAAACCTATGTGAAAAAACCTTCAGGTTTGAGAGGTTCATCTCTTCTTGGTGTACATTTTACCATTATTTTGTGTGCTCAAACAGACAGGAATTATGCAATGGTAAGTGGATATAATACCAGCTTAATTGGGGGAACGTTGACTAGCATCACACTGCTTTAAGTGCTGTTAGTCATCAGTTTATAAGAAAACCATTTTGTCTAATGAGAAACAAAGTAATCTGGGTTTGATTTTTAGACTTGCAGAATTCTGATATCCTATGTGACATTATGTCAGCCAATTGTTCTGGACTTTTATTTCTCTGACCAAAATGTTTTTCTCTTTGTCTCATTGTCATGCTGAAATTATAACTATTCCAGGCAAGCCCATAAAGTAAAAAAGTCTTGTGCTGAATTTGAAGTGACCATCTATAAGGAATATATTTATTAATGCAAAGTACTAGGTAGTCCAATCATATATGGGTATTACGTATGGTGTTATAGGAGTTCAATTACAATGGGACTCTAACATTATCTTTCATACGTCAAGAATAGTTGTATTACTTCAGTACTTACCTAATAGTCTCTCAAGTCAGCCAGAATTATAGCACAGGTAGTTGTATATTCTTGCACATTTCAGTAAAGTTATGTTTCATTAATATTCTGGAAAGAAACCCTAAACCTAATGGATTCCTTCCTCCCTTCTGTTCATTTTAAGTGCAATAAAAATGTTCTTTGCAATTTTTTCTCCATTAAATAACTTATATGAAGCAATTTCAGGCAGACCTTGAAGTTCTTCCTAAATTAGATGAAAAAAAGTCCATTATTTTTTAAGTCTATAATTGTTATGATTTTTTAATGCACAGATCCAAAATAATTTCTAATGGACATTTTAGGGTAGGAACAATAATGGTGCTTTAGTGAGGTAAGACTGCTGGCCAAAGGAGGGTTAATTTATCAAAATAATTTTAAGTGTAGTTGCCTAAAGACTGTAATTCCTAAATTTTCGTTAGCTGGAAGTTTTTTTTTCACAGGTTCATTACAAAACTAAGTGTATCCAGAATGCTTTGGTATTTTTATTTTTAATAGGGAAGTTAAATTATTTGGGTTATGTTCCCAAAACAGAAGCCTTAATGACCTTTATTCTATATTTCTTTTCATAGATTATTGCGATAAGGAAACCCTCGTGTCGCGACCCACTGGCGTCTAGCTAATCCGATGGTATTCGTCGCCGCATTGTCCGTGATCAATAACTAATTATCAAAGTGGCATTTCTTTTCAAGAGCTCCTTGTTAAAAAATGGCTTTTGGCTGAGAGTGGAGGAAAAAGGTCGCCACTTTGACATCGTTGCGAGTCTTTCAAAATCCAGTGGGCCGTCCGATTGAATTACTGTCCCAAACTAATTGATATAAATTTGAACAGAAGAATGCTTGTTACTACAGAATGTCATAGTGATATCCTTGGCAAGAGCATGTCAGTGGGAAAAAAAGGAGAAAAGACCAGCACCAGTCACAAAGCAGCGAGACAAGTTGCAGCACAAGACTATTAACAAAATTAACAGGAACAAAATTGTACACCAATTCCTTCTTCCCAGCCAGTCTGGTCAGACATTTAAGAAAGAAAAGCATTAACATTTTATTTTGAACCTTATCCTTTATTTAAAAACAGGATTAAAAGAAATCTACTAGAAAAAATAACTGCAATGTACAAAGAACTGAACTTTGATGATCAGTTGCAGAAGTCTCATTGACTCTACTTGGGATCATGAGTGAGTATTTGAACTCAGCTTTAGTCGTAAGGTAGAATTTGGCAAACAGTTTCCTTAAGAAATGTTTCTAAGCAGCCTTAAATGCTGCACATTTGAAATATGGTGACCTTCTCTAAAGAAAGTTGGACTGTATAAGCCACATGCCTTTGAACTGGGAAAGTACCCCAGACACTTGAGGTATAGTAAGAGGAGTCATAAAAATGTAGTGAGAATGTGAAAAAGATCTTGTACTATGCATGCCCAAGGTTTGATGTATTGTCCTGCATGTCATTTGGAGGTTAGCTGCTGTGGAAATTGTGGAAACCTTCTGAATCTTCATTGCAAGGCAACTGGGCTTGTGGTGGTTCTGGTTTTGGTGGTGAGTTTTTTTGGTGCTTTTTTTTTTTTTTTTCTTTTTTTCAGATCTGACTGTATTCTTTTCCACATCCCACATTCAGTCCTGAGCTGGGCATTGCTAGGGAGTTCAGGAAAAGGTTATGCCATAGAGGGCATGGCATGGTCTGGAAAAGGCATATTGTAGAAGCCTTTTAGTGGGAGCCTGATAAGTGATGTTAACTCATGACAGAAATTAATAAACTGGATCTACTAGTTATCTGATCAAAAAAAGTTGTGAAGTAGTCTGCCAAAATGTGTCATTTTAGCCACATCTAGAGCAAGTCATATGATTGCTGAGGAAGAGAGAAGAGAAAGACATTTGTGCCTAATTGGAAACAGTGAGTTTATGCTCTTTTTAATCCCTGATCTTGAAAGTCTCCAGCCGGTGTCTAGTAATGAATATCTTTCCTGCAAACTGAACCATTTTACATTTCCTAATGATAAAGAGAAGGTGACTAATGAAATGGCACAGGGACTTTCATCTCTGCAGTAGATTTAGAGATTCCATTCAGACTGTATCAATCAGCAATCTGAAGTTTTTAGTATCTGATGACTTGTCAGTAGCCTGTGTGAAACAAGCAGTCTCCACGCAACCCTTATGGTCAATCCTCCAGTGCCACGTCTGTGTAGTGTTTTTGGTGCATATTCAGCATAGGGACACGGGAACAAATTCACTGGAGAGAGAAAAACAATTTTACTGGTGGCAGTCCTCTTGCTTGGACTGGGTTGTGGCAGGTAACCATTCTGAAAACAGGTCAGTGATACGTAAATTAGAGTTAATAGAAGTTTGACAGATTGTTGCTTGTGATGGATTTATTGTTTGGATAATAAGATCATCAAGCCACAATCTCCTAGTGTGTCAAAGCCACAGATCTAAGTGGGAAACCACAAGGGTCTGAAGATTCAGATTCACATGGTTCTGGTTACAAAGGGGAAAGTCTACTTTTGCTGTCAAAGTGTCTAAGGTAGTGAAGTTCGCTACATTCAGTTCCTATTCTGCCTTCCCTATATGACTTTATGACTGTCCTCTTATGCTGCGGGCAGGAAATGCCTTCTGATGGCAAATAGCTGAGCCATCTCTGACAGACTTGTATCATCACAGAGTCGCTAGGGAACCCTCTTCTTGTCTTCCATGGCTGCTTTAAAGACAATCTGTGAGGCTTTCTTCTTTAGCAGACCAGAGAATTCAGTCTGAAAGCCTGTCGAGTGGGTCAACCAATGTCTAGGTCAACCAGTCTTGCCCCTTAATTATTCCCTCTGGCATTACATTCACAGGGTGATGGAAGTAGAGGCTAAATATATACCCTCTATATATAGGCTGTCTATATATTCGGCATATACGAATCCACATGTCTATACTGTTATTACTGGAATATACATTTGCATCATTGCATAATCTGTAGGAGGAGTCATAATGTGTGTGACAGCACTGAAAAAAGACTCCTACATATCTGTGAACTAGTTTCAGGTCCAATTGAAACCGTCACACTGTTAGGGCCATCTTATTAAGCATTTTTGGATTGATATACACTCTAACACGTAAAAGTAATTGCTGTGAAAAAATGAAAATATTGTGATTCGTTTGACACTGCATGGCTTCCTTACAAAAACTAGTGTAATACAAAAATCAATGCAGCCCCTACCAAGCAGTTTTAAAATTGGTTAGTTGATTTCAAAAATTGCCCCTAAACGAGAAATCATCATTCACTGGGGAATTTTTAATATGGCTCCACACAGATCTGCATATAACCCTAAATTAATATTTTGGAGAAAATATAAACCTCTGAATAGAATTTGCAGATGCTAATTTGTAAATAATCATAGGAATGGGTGACATATAGTTTTATAGAGATTACATTATATTATCACAGTTAAATGTAAATGTAGAGTCCAGCATCTAGGAAAAAAAATGTAAATTATAAGTTTGGAGAAAGGAGAACCTCTGAAAAAGACTAATAATCATAGTGGTCATAACTGAGCACAACAATTAATACAAGAGTGTAAGCAAAATTCTTGGATGTATAAGAAAGGGAACACTGAAAAAGAGTAAAGTCACTTTAAAAAACATCCACAACAAATACCCATTTAAGAGGATTCTGACAAGAGAGGTAGAAAACTTTTGAGATCTTGAAAATGCTCTTTCTGTTGAGAAACTTAGATTACTTATCTGATAGAAACCTTGGAGCTTGCTCATGTTCTGCAAGCCATTTCCGACAGCTAATGAAAAGATTTCTCATAGCTTAAAACCCAACATGATTCATGCTAATAGAAGCTAAACCAGAGAAAAATTCAGCTTTGAAATAGTTCTTTCAACTTTTTATTATTTACTGCAACGTTATTAAGAGAAATGCGACAAAAGTTTCATAAAACATTTGAAATTTCCTTTATCCCTCTCTCCCATCTCGCTTACTAGCATCATTGGTAAAGTCTTAGGTAAATGACTGACATTCTTTATTAATTTTGTAACCTCTTCTACAAAAGTAAATACATACCTGAATTTTAATTATGTAGTAAAATGTGTAATTCTGAATCCAGCTAATTGTCCCAACGTAGTTAATATATTAATAGCTCCGAATATCTCACATGTACTGCTTCCGTTTAACGTTTACTTCCCATGTTTCTCTGCTTGCTCTTTCTAGCACAGAACCAGAGCAAAGGGCCATATGTAGCTAGATCAAAGCAGGAGTCTGTCCAGAAAGGAGCTGTGACTCATGAGTCATAGCTAATCCCTTGATTACCCTCAGATGGTACATTTTATTTCCCTCCTTGTATCTGGCCAGCTGTTGCTCCTACTGCTGATCCTGCTGGTGTTTTACTGCCTTTATTGGCACTGCTGATGTCTTTTGGTAGGAGCTAAGTATGGATCCAGGGGAGCAGTTGTGCTCTACCCAGAGCATTCACGGCTGAGTAGTTGAGGTGGGATTGGCAGGACTGTCTCCTTTTTTCCTCTCCACAACACTTAAATAGACCTTGAAGTTTTATTGTGGCAGTTACCCCTTTAATATCTGAACAGCACCCAGATTAACCAAGGGATGAGCAGGTTAACCAAGGGATGAACAGGATTCTGAGTGTTGGTGGGTGTTGGCTCCTTTCTCTTCCTGCTTGGGAATCTCCGCTGGTAAAGGGAGGGGGAAAGAGGTCAGCAACTGTTGTCTTCACCAACATTGTGATGTGACAGACTTCTCAGTACTTATTCATGGTAACATTGGTTTAAAAATGTTTACAATTTATCAGTGCACATGTATACTACTTATCTGCAGCTGTAATTTTCTTCTTCTTTGTAATCCATTACTGTAGTATCACTAATAGTAAACCTGGCTTAAATTTCTCAGTTCCAAGTTTAATATAGTATTTGAAGGAAAAATTTGGCAGCAAAACAGGCCCAGCAAAAATAGTTTAAAATGGTTCTGCATGCATACAGACACTCAGCTATAGCTGTCTCAGAGTCTGAAAATCTGTGATGAAAACAACTATATAAGATTTTAATATTATGCACTCAGTAAAGGATAGAGCTAGAACCAGCCATCTTTGTGAAACATGGAACAATAATCTTGTAGCTATTTCTGTACTACACAGACACATGCAGCTAGATATGTTTTCCAGTTTTTTAAGCAAGCAGCAAATTAGCTAAGAAAGTCCAGTTCAGTGAATTTACTTCATTTATGTACATTATTGATCAAAAACTTGTTTTTCCATCTAAGGCAAAGTGACAAAAACTTCTCCAAAGTGAAACAAGTTCAAGCACTTTCAGCCTGGTTCCCATTAAACATCATAAGAACATTGTGATTTGACATTTATCTGGCAGCCTTAAATGTGAAAGACCAGTGTAGGCAAGTACACAGAGAATGGAAAGGCCTCTTTGGCACCACTGGGGATGCTTTTACCAGGTTAGGGTCAGGTGCGATGACAGCAGAGTGGAAGGAGGTAGTCTCACTTCACTGCAGACTTGAACTATATTTGACCTCCGGGATACCAGCGACTTACTTGGAAATTGCAAGAATGCTGTGTTGCCCTTTATAGAATTCTAATTCCTTGCCATTCAAAAAAAAAAAAAAGAGAGAAAAAAGAAAAGCTAATTAAGTATACCTTATCTGATGTAACCCTCATCCAAAAGGAATCAGGGATCATCCTGTTGCCGTTCTCATAAAATGTAACTGTCGGAAACAATGATGTTGGTGGCTGCCATTTGAATGTAGACCTTAAAGAATCATGATTCCAAACTTCTTGGTGCCCTTTCCCTATCAATCAAAAAGAATCGTATCAAATAATTATTAGGCCACATAATTATTTTACAAAATAGAAGGTGTTTTTACTGCACATTTCCATTTTAGTACCAATCATTACTTCCCTGAATACCAATAACAGCGTTAAGCATTAATAGCATGTTTTAAGGTAAAGGGTCAATAGTCTAAGACCTATGAAAGAACTCTGAGCATTTGCAATGTAAAAGAAACCTTTCACAGAAAAGTGTTAAATAATAAATGCATTTCTGGAGGAAATATATTGTGCTCCATTTGGAGAGAAATGACAGTTTATAGGACATCACTCAGCTGTCTCTGTTTAAAATATCTTTAATAATGCTGTGGCATTGCACTTAATACAGAGGTTAACAGAAAGCTTGCAGCTCTGCAGAGGTCAGTATTATACTCGCTGAGGGGGAACTGAGGCACATGATGACTCAGAGCACCATTAGAAGGAAAGGGACCTGAACTGGTGACTCAGTCCTCTAAGTGCAAGAAAATGGTGCCATTTCTTTATTTCCAACTAGTAAGCCATCTTCTAATAGTTCTTTTAAAAGTATAATATGCACACAGGGGAAGGTGAACTTACTCAGAAAAGGTAAAGGTACTTCAAACTTGTTTCAAGCTGGTTTAAGCTGCAGAATTTGAGGAACGTGGAAGGAATATTTAGAAATACTTGATATCAGTTTGAATATTTTTATGCTTTCACATAGACATCGACATTTTCAAGGACCAGAAGAACTGAAACCTCAAGATAGTGGTAGTTCAAGTCTGAAATCTCCTTGCCCCATTGAAGTCAATGAACAGACTCTTCATCAAGCAATCATCTCCTCTCTGCCGCATTATATAAATGCCTCGTTTTGTTGCTTTTCACGTTTACTCCAATTGGATTTTAGGAAATAAATAGGTTATGTCTAATTAAGGCCCTAGTAAGCTAACATTTTTCTCCATTAATGTTTTCTCTCCTTACCCTGCCTATGTATTCCTGCAGCTGGAACAGTAACTAAAGTGTGTTATCTCTTGCTTTTCTTAAGAGCTGTTCTCACACTTAAGGTGGTTTAATTCTGCCCAGCAGGCTGCAGTTCTGCATCAGGCTAAGGTAGCACCTGCTTTTGGTATGGACACCTTCCTTCAGCAGTGGATGCAATGTGCTGATCTCATAAAACCTCCACAGGGAAAGTGCAGAGCACTGAGATAAAATTTAGACTGATTCAAAGATTTCCTTGGTATGTTAACGGAAACAAGTGATTCTAAGACAAATGGATGTATTTAGTTGCTGCATTTACAGAGGTTTAAGTTGTCCATGTTTCCATAGTTGAATACACATCCCTGTGTTCAGTGTGCCTATTCTCTACGCTACTGCAAGGCATCTCAAGCTAGAACCAGCATACTGAGCAAGGGGATATTTACACTAATAAGCATGGAAATAGAGAAATGGCTATGATTGAAATATTTGGAGATGGAAGTAACTACAGCCACTCTGGATTCATAACCATGAATTATCTCTTAAACCTAAATACTCAAACCCTGTCTAACAAGCACTAAGAAGGAATCACTGCCATAAATGTGCTGAGGGAAGGGCCACCAATCTACAAATAGTTGCTGAGGAAATGGGTATGTGAGCTCAGTTGTAGGGGATCCAAGTGAGTCAGAGGGGTAATAACAGAGGTGTTTGTCATCTGCAGGCCCAACACTTAACACACCCCCTCCAGAAAGGGAAAATGTCTTGAGTTTAGATTTCCATTTGAAACAAAAAGTTTGTTTATCTAATAAAACTTTATGTAAAATATGCCCTACCTAAATCTCCTTTAATCTGGGCCCAATTCTGAGTTTCCCAAGTTTTTATTTCTTTTTAATGCCTAGCCAATCAAAGCTGATATTTGAAGACTACATGAAATCAATGAATACTTTGCCATCAGAGCAAATTCTTTTCCCAGCAGCCTCAATGGATAAACAAGTTTTGAGTCGGAACGAAACTACTTAGGATTCATTCTGGTTCAGCTTAGTCTTACTCTGCTCGTGTTTTCCTGGAGCACCATAACTTACACGAATCAAGTATTACCTCTCACCAATTGTCAGTGGCTTGCTAAAAGTTACTCTCTCCCATTGTTGGAGGGAGTGGAGTTGCTTTCTGGGAGGAAGCACTAACAGCAAATGTGCCACAGTGTCTGAGTAAAGGCTTGGCAGTATCAAAGTTGTCCTGTATTCCACTGTCGTCAGGTTTTTTCATGCATTCATTACCAGAAATTATGAAATAGTGTCAGCAAGGCAAGAAGGCCTGTGCTTACTCTTCTGGTCACTAACAATTGTTTTATAATACTGGAGAATACATATCTGACTGTTAAAGAGTTAAAGAAAAAAATGAATCCTGTAAAAAATCAGGCCATCGTATAATGCCTCCTCATTGCTATAATGATATCAGTTGCAACAAGTCCAATGGCTGACCTCATTACAAGGGTTTAATTGCATTGTTACACAGTTTCACTTCTTCTCTCTGGCCTCTTTCTCTTTATGACAGCTTTAGAAAGGAATTTCAGCTTGAGGTCAAAGGAAATTAATTACTGCTTTCTTAATCTGTGCTCATCTACATTTAGAAAACTTGGGGCTTTTCACTAACATATTTGTGTCTCATTTCTGTGTAGACCCAAAGTTATAAGACTTTTGTCCTTTGTGAAAGTGCATAAATAGCCTTTTTCATATCAGAGGCCAGATTTTTTTCATGTCATTTACAGTTGTGCACATATGGACTTATGCCAATGGAACCAATGGAATGTCTCTGGATATACATTCACTGCAACTGAGGTACGGCACTTGCCATGTAACTTTAATTTAGACTAAAGATTCCAGACAGATGCCAGGTGTAAAAAAAAACCAAACCAAACAAACCCACACAAACCCCCAAAACAACAAAAAAACCCTCACAAAACAAACCCAAACAACCAAAAAAACCAAACAAACCAAAACCAAACAAAAAACCCCAAAACACAACAACCAATAACAACACAAACAACCCAACAACAAAAGAAAACCCAACCAAACAAAAAATTATACTTAGGATAAAAGTCAGAAACACGATCTTCAAAATGAATGGTAGCTACCTCTGTAGAGAGAAGGATGAAAAAAATACATATTTGACACAAGTTTTTCTTGTTACTTACCTCCTGTTTTTGCTAAATACATCATTGGTTAGTTAAGGAATATCCAGCTTATGCTTCAAAGAACTTGCGGTCCAAATAGCATGTGACCCAATGTGCTGGCGTCAAAACGGTGAGGAAGGGGACAAAGATAGGGACACCGTAACAATAGTCTTTCGTTGAAAAGCAAAAGCATGTGCAAAACGTGGTTAAATGTTGTTGTAGCATGAAGTGTAAAAATAAAGACTTCTCACAACCTAGGTCCCCAATCCTATCATTAGGTAATTTGAATTGATCCTTGCCTCTTCCACGACCCCTGACAGGTTTCGACAACCACCAAATTTCTTACAAAGATGACTGTAGTTTTGTTAATTCACTTCTTGAGGGAGTTGCTTTGGAAGGGAAACTAGAATGAGCTATGTCTCTGGGATGATTTGACAAATTAACTGTGAGAGGATATGCCATACACCAAGGATAATCTGAACAAGCAGTACCACAATACGAGCATGATCTAGTAGTTTAAATCTAGAATAAATTTTTATGTACTATGTACATGTAAAACTTAAAATGCAAGAAATATATTTTTCTGCAGAACGTAAGTATTTCTTTCATGTACTTTGTGATTCTGATTAAAAGTCATGGAGATATTGACAAAGATGAAAAATTGGTAAGTTTTTAGCCCTTCAGTGGAGAACATCTAAAGCTTCACAAGCCTATTTTCTATCTTTTGATCAGCTTTGCCACCCACTGAAGTTCTCACCACCAAAACCATGTGCTCTTATGAGTTTATTAGTTGCTGCCTCATCTCCCCTTGTGCAAGCAGTAAGATTGGCGATAATAAAACTGCAGCTGCAAAGCAAAACCAGCTCATTGGATATTTTGCCCTTCATCTGTCTTGACTGAAATTCAACTCAGTTACAGGTGCCTGCAGAAGGAGCAAGGTTTCATGTAAGTAACTGGTAAACCCTTAACGTGACACCTACTTGCATTAGAGTGAGTTTTGTTCTCATGATTGCCCCGTTTGTAAAATAGACCATGTAGACCTTGCGTGTCACAAAGCTTTATGGTGTAGAAGTTGAAAGTTTCAAGCCCACCATCCACAGTGATGTGTAGGATTGTCCTATCCTCCAATGCTGGTTGAAGCAGCATGATGGGAGCCATGACACCTTGGGGATAAAGGTGAGTTTGAACTTACTCATAGACTTACTCTAGACCCTCTTCCAGGCCCACACCTGGTTTCAGTTTAACCACTGTAGTTACCAGGTAAAGCTTGGTCATGAATATGAGTTCTGGCTCAAATAAAAGAAAAAAACAATGTGTAACCATAAGTTTCACCAAAATCTAGTAGCCATGCTGAAAAGAGGTTCTGAAGAAGCCTAAACTTCTGACACTGCCTGCAGCCATAAAGAGGTGTAATACTACAGGTAGATGTATCAGAACTAAATTAAATCTGAGTACCTTGGACAATAATAGCAGTGAAAAAACAGCCACGTGAACTTCAGTATGCAATAGCTACTCAGGTGAATAGCCACAGTTGCATGGGCTTCTACTCAGTCTTTCCCAAAGCATATATTGAGAATGTTACACAAGTACTGATACTTAAAGATCTGAGATCAAAGGTAGCTCTAATCGTGACTTAATCACATTTTTAATTTTGTAAGGGACCTCCCCTTGGAGGGCGTGGGCTGAGTCCCTACATAGCAGCAGTCTATGAATTATTTCACTCCTTGGCACAAAGAGTTTTGGTGCATCAATTGTCCAAGATGAATGTCACAACGAGGTGTGAAAGGATGAAGTTGAAAGGCCTAGTGAACACAGACATGGCACTAGTGGCAGAATTAAGTGCTAATGATATACAACAAAATGCTATTACATGAAATAGGATCTTTTTCACCAAGCTTTTCGATTTTGTCTGATAGGACTAGGAGAACAAAATGAAAAACTATTCATCAATCAGAGTTCTGGCTAGGTCAGACACTTTGGTCAAGCAATGTGAGTAATTCCACCTACCTGCACTATAAGTTATTGCAAAATTAATGCCATAACATGCAAAGCCATTGTCAGATAAAAGTAATTCTTAACCCCAGGGAAAAAAAAGCAGAATTTCTTTCTCTCTCTTTTTTTGGCTAACCTGACAAGATTAAACCTTTTTAATAAGTGGGGGTTTAAGGATGATTCACTTCTAATGATTGAAAAAAGGACCTTGAGCAGGGTTTGATAGACTTTCTCAATCATTGACTAAACCAAGATATAGTAAGAAAGGGAACAAAAGAGAGTGCAAGGTATTAGTTTTTGTTAAAGTTTGCCTGCTTCATTACAACAGAATGAAATCAAGTCTTAGTGGGAAGAACAATACTCTGATATACTCTACTTTCTATAAGAGTTTTCAGGACAGTTTATTCTTAAGCAGATTAAAATATAATAATTCACCAATTCAGTGTCTTAATTGCACTGTTATGAAGTAGGGAGATTAATGTCATAGTCTTATTTTTAAAATGTTTAAAATTATAGTTTGTTATAAAAAAGGTCACTTATGTCTGGTGTTTGATTGGCCTTGATTGCTTCTGAAAATTAAGTTGTTACATTAGCTGTGAAGTAATTTGTAGTTTCTAAAGGTGTTCTAAGGTTTTCATTAAGTATCATACACGCCTACAGGAGGAACCAGAAACTGAGTGGAAACTTTAAAAAATACTCAACGCATCCAGAATTGATAGCACCCTCACAACATTCTTATATCACCTCTTATATCCATTCCCCAGTGGGAGAAAACAAGGATGGAAAGAAAAGGTCTCTCCTTTTCTAGAGACTTGTGGATATTCTTCCACCTGCACCTTTTGTTTGTTCCTTCCAACACACTGGCCTGGTGTGTGGTGTATTCTGCCACGCAACGTAAACAGGAGCAAAATCTTGTAAGACTCCAGGGAGAGAGAAAAAGAAAGAGCATCTTTCACGTCTCCATCTCTCTTCTTTGGTATGTTTCATGCACAGGTCAAAGGATATTGAAACAGATGAGATTATTTATCTTCTCTCTATTCTACCACTTCACTCCTCCATCTCTTTTTCATATATACAGTGAAACTGATACCAGCTGTTGAAGTTAGGATAACAGGAGGAGGTAGAGCGGGTCATTGCAAAGGATTTACCCATGTTGTGTACTGTTTCTTTGGGATTGCCTGAGTGAGAAAAGGTTTAGAAGATGGAGCCTCAGGTAGAATGAATCAGAATAGGAAGCAGAGGAATAAGAAAGAATTGCTGTAACTATGAAGTAGCTCCACGCGTGCTGCTGCGTATCTAGGATTTCAGATCTTTTCCTTATGGGTCTATTTACTCTGTAAGGTATTTGAGACACTGTGGTGAAACAGAACACTTATTTTGGCTTTGTCATTTATGTAAACTGATTTTAGGGGGCAAAGAGGTACACTTTAAGTCCTGGAGCTATATCAGGAGTGTTATTATAATTGCCAGATAACTTTTCAGGATAAAAGGCAACAAATATAAATTACACCATGGAACTAATCAACTCAGAAATAATTTGTAATAGTTTCCTATTTTAATGCAGGTGAGGCAACCATAAACTGTAGTGATGTGGTTCATATCTAGAATAATAACTTTTATAAAAAAAATAAAATTGAAAAGATATAGCAAGGGTATTGTTATTGACAAGTCTTCTTTTCCTGTATTGTTTCTTTTGAAACTTACACTCAAGGGTTGCAGACTGCAATATCTGGTGACCTGCTTAAACTTGTATAGCAGCTAGTGTAGTGGTGTGATGCTATTATCTAGACTTCACATCTTACCTGCTGGGAACTTCGAAGAAATGTTATGGTACAAGTAATCCAGTTTTTCTTTCTGTTGTGGCTTTCCTGTAAATAATATGGCAGGGATCTTCAGGCATACAAACTCCAGCTGTGCATGTGTATACATGGAATTGCAACTGAAATATGGTATCTGCAAACACCTGCAGAACTAAGGATAGTCTTAATTTTATCTGACGAAGCCTTTATTATTATCTAACACCCACATGCTCACTGCAGTTAAAGTTTGCTGCCCACAGAACTCATCTGGAACTAGTTAAGAAGATATGAGCACAAGACTTCGAAATGCATTCTTGAACTTTGCAGAGTCTGGACAGGACTTTCAGCAGCCGTATCTTAATAACCCCTCGTGGTTATTAAATTTCAGTGACTTGAAGGTCATCTGCGAATCTCACCAGGGTTTTTTTTTGTTTGTTTGGTTGTTTTTTTTTTTTTGGTGTAGTATCATGATGTGAATCTCACAAATTATTGTTGGTATAGTATTGTGGTGCAGGTTTCGTGCAGATGCTCAGTGGATCACCAGTGGAAAGTCTTCCCCAAATTTCCTGGGGTAGTTTAGGAAAGGTATAAAATCCACCCTGTGCTGCCCTCAGCAGGCAGGTAGAAGTACAGGTGTTGAAAACACCTCTTGGATGTGCCATGCTGAGTGCCATTCCCAGTGCTTAAAAGAACCTTAACTTTGGTCTTTTGCGAGAACCTTCACCCATGCAGTCCCCATTGCAGACTAAGCTTTCTGCTTTGAGGTAACGCCCATTTCATCTCTTGTAAAGACACACATGAAAAAAGGGCTGGCATTAGCCACATATCCATAAAAGCCTAGCAACCAAGAGTATTATCTTTATTCAGAAGAAGTATAGCACTTTTAAGGTTCAGAAACATATATAAAAATTGGGTTCTGAAATGGTCATTTTTCCCCTCCGCTATGCCATTATAGCGATCAGCCAAGCTTCTGCAAGGTAAATACTTTTGGAAAATAAGTGGAAATTTGCTGCAAATCAGTCCCTTTTGTGCATGGCCACAGGAGCATGTTGAAATGTTTGGACACTAATACCCATTCATTTTCTTGGCTCCATAAATAAAAGCCGCCAGCTATGTGGCGGCCGTGAAATGGTATTCTTCAGGACCCAGCAGGAAGCCCCATCCTTATTACCACTGCAGGGGGCAGGACAGGCCCAAAATAGCAAGACAACTAAATCAAGACATTTTCAATGTCTAACAAAATGACTGTGGTTTAGAGAGAAGCAAAAGGTTGGAAAAAAATTGGACAGCTTTTATACTTAGCGTAATACCTTTGTTAAAAGAGTTCAGATAAGAAAATAAGATCTTAAAAAAAAAAAGACATAAGCATATTCCTGAATATATTTTAAAATATGTAAAGATCTTATGGAATCATAGACAGAGCACACTGTTCTCCGAAAGGACATCCTGTTCAAGTCCAGTTTTCCAAATGGTAGCCCATGGTTTATAGTAAATAATGTCTTCTGGCAATGTTGTTGTGTTTCTTGGGTTTTGATGGTTTGAGAAGAGATATTGGAAATTTGTCAGTAAAACTGGAAATAATTTTTGTCCACAAAAAATTACAAAAAAAGTAAGAATATTTGGATGGAGAAAAGGTTTTTGGAATAAACCCTTGATTTTTCTACAGGTTTATTTAATTTTTATGGGCTTCATATACTAGGCAATATGATGTTAGATTGTGGCATAACAACATGGTGAAGGGCTTCCATCAAAACCAATGGTAATGCAATCTGCTGTTTTACATAGCTCAACCATGCTTATCTGGGAAAAGATTAAAGTAGTTTTAAAAACAGAGCTTCAGTAAAAGGAGTATTTTAAGTGTACAAAGAACAATTCAGGGGATACTTCCTTGCTTAAGATAATCAAAGATTGGACTGATGAGGTTTCAATGAATTTGTAGTTCATTGTCGTACTCCAAAACCATGATGATGTACTCCATCTTTCTCTACAGCTCCACCACTAAAATTCATATGGGTAACATCTTATTTCATTTTACTTTTATTCACTTGTGATTCTGATTATAAATTTGCTTAGACAAAGTTGAAGTAAGGATATGCCTTACAAATTAATGTTTCAATGAGGCATACATATGTGTGTATTCCTATAAATACATATGTATACAGACAAGTGCACACATGTTTTGGGGATTTAAAGAAGTTACTCAGAATTTCTCTTTATAAAAAGAAATATTCAGCTTTAGTTTCAAGAGAAAATTGTTTTACCTGAACATTAAGTTTACTTGCACCACAAGGGAGAAGTTGCTAAGGTACAAAATGTCAGAGAAAAAATGAATTCAGTGTATTGCTGAGTATTGTCTTGTAGACTAGCAAGGGCTTTTGACAAAAGTCTGAAAATGAAAAAGGGGAACCACAGTGCCGGTTCAGTGCTGTGTCCACTTCCACATTAGCCTGGGACTTGTGGCTGCTATCAGGCTGAAACTCCCTGGCCTTTCAAACTTTATGTTGGCTGTCTTTCTAGGTCTGCTCTGGAATAAGCCAGATTGTCCAGGGAAATTTGTACAAGTGACAGAGAGTGGCTTCCCTACAGACAGAACAGGAGCAACGGTTCGGCTCTGTTTGGCTCAATAAACTCAAGTCTGAAGAGTAAGGCAACACAGCATGGTCCATTCAACCACACATGCTGCATGGCAGTGTGCAAACAACGCAGACAAACCTACCCTTATGGTTAGACATAGGCACATACGTACTGAAGTTGCTAATAAAATCAAGGTCTGTTATTAACAAGGACCTACAAAATTGTGAAAAACTAAGTCCAGTTGTTGGTTGTTGTTTCTACAATAACTGAAATAAAAGTTAAGGGGAGAATCCCGATTGTATGAAGTAAAGACACAAGGTTCCAAAGGTGTCATTATGGATGTGAAAACCAGTGTAGTCCATCTCCATCCTATAAAGATCTCTGCACCATTTTGTTTCACCTCCTGCCTGTGTGGCACAGGTTTTACAGAAAGGGCAAGTTGTGCATCCAGACAGGTGGTAACCATAAACCTAATCCTTGTCTGTATGAGCACAGGCAGTCTCCTGCTTCCCATTACACAAGTAACTTAAGATACACCTTTGGGGCACTGACAGTGACCCAGATGCATAAGGCTGCTTGCTGCCCAGCTGTACAGCTCACCTTCCTGACCTCTCAGTTTAAAAAAGCAACAGATCAACCAGTCTACAAATAAAACTCTAGCAAAGGATACAGTGGTGTCAGAACTATCATTATCATAATTGACACTACTAAAGTAATTCAGACATTAAGCCTGTAATCTGTGCCGCTGTTTGTATCTGCTTCATTTAAAATGTACAAGGCCAAAAATCATTGAAACCAGTGGAGATTCACCCCCTTACTCATTTACATTTGGCCTGCTGAGTGCCTGCAAAAGTCTTGTCAAATTCTGTGAAAGCTTGTGTTCGCAATGTGACTTCCAAAATAATTAACACTGGAAGTAGGATTTAACAAACTTAAGTTTGATACGTGAAAGGAGTAATACCTGAAATATCTTTCTTATCCTCAGCCTTTTATGACTCAGACTTTAATGATTGCAATAAACATTAGCTTACCTAATAAAAACTCTAGTATTTCAGAGCCAGCACACAGTATGTTAACTGCAGCTGGTGTCAACTGGAGCTAATTAATATTTTTATAGGTGTCTTCTATCCACTGTAGCTTAAAAGGAAATATTGTGGGGCGCTTACATCGGAGCTGGAGGCAATTGAGAGCCGCTGCTTGCTTTCTAGGCTGAACTGATAGCAAGTAGACCAATTTTTATAGGATTGTAAAAGCTAAATGTGGCTGTGGTTCATGCAGAGAAGCACTTTTCCCTGTAGCTCTCACAATTCAGCACTAATGCTCACGGCTTGTTTGCTGTGAGCTAGCTGGAGAGATAGACGGAGGGACAACGGACAGATAAACTGGCAAATAGCTGTGCCTATACTTAGACAAAGCACACAGTGACCCAGACAAACCACACGTTTTCTTTTTTCCTCCTCCTTCTAAAGGCTTTAAAAATGTGCTCTATCAAGCATTTACTTGTGGCACAGATAAGATTTATCTAACAAGACTGGGCTAAAATTAAAAAGAAAGATGAAATAGCACAAGTGGTGCTAATATGTGTTTTGAAGCGTACCAATCGGCCTAGTGCAATGTCACAGCCCTGGGCTACATTTGCAAGTGGTCGAGCATCTCCTTTTTAAAAGGTTAACCTACAAAGAGCACACAAGCCCCTCTCTATGAATATGGGCAAACACCCAGGGAGCTCCACAACAATAAGAAAATAATGACATCAACCTGACCATGCTTAAGTACATAACATGCTGAAGGTTCACGGTTGTGTGGCCTGGAACAATAAAGGAAAAAGAAAGAAGCCTGCTTGGTAGGCCCCAGCTGTTATTAGCCATGCTGTGAGATCAAGGGAAGGTATGATATGGGCTGCCATTTCAATTGAGACCAGGTTAATCTCTCAATTTGTGGAAAAGAAAAACTAAAAAAAAAAAAGAGGAGGGAGAGAAAGCAGTCTTCACTCCACAGTGCTACATATGGGACAAATAACAATATCCCTATTTACATAATCTGTCTTTAACCCTTTCCTAATAGAGACTTAATATCCTAACAGTCACAAACTGGAGATTTAATTTCCCTGCCCGCCAAAATGAAATATCAAACCCCCGCTAACTGTTTCTCATTGGTGCTGCCATCGTTTGCTGGGGGCATCAAATGCTGCCGATGCTTACCCAGGAGGGACCGCAGGTTTCTGCTGGGGGATCAGAAATGGGTATAAGGAGCCATGGACACCACTGATTTTCTGTCACTAATCTGTAGCTAGCACCGGATAATGATTTAAAATTTGTGCCATCATTTACAGGCATGATATAGGGTAAATAATGCCAAGCACTTTCTCCAATACTCTCAATTAATATATTGCACTTCTCAAGTGGAACTCTTTATAGATGAAAATTAGTCCCATTTTAAAAGGACAGTGTTGTGTGGGGGCAATGTGGTGGTTTGATCTCAGAGCTTGTTTTGATGAAGAGTCTGTACCAAGGAGAGCAGTGAGGGAAGTCCAGGCTCCTCTGAGGTCACCCACAAAGCCTCCCTCGGGCTCCAGGTAGAGGCAGGATTTCCATGCAGGTCTCTTGTGGAAAGCTGCTTTCCTGAAGATGTAGAAAACTGAAATAGTACTTCTCAAAGGGTATAATTTATGAAATAATAGCCTTGAGGTACTGCATTATATTATACCTGTTTTATTTGTAGTTTATTATGTCCAAGCCAGTATGTATGCACAGCCTGTGAGGCTCCCTTAGGGAGATGTTTAACTTCTTCTGACTGCTGTCCTCTGTGCCAGCCCTCTGGAATAAGGGGAGATTAGTCCTTCCCCAAGAGCATCTGAGCATGATCACAGAAGACGAGGTAGGGGAAAAAGAGACCCTGCAGCAAGGGCTAAGGCCGAGATGCTGCTGAGGACAGGGAATAGATAGGACTCAGAGGCAGCGAAAGCACAGTGCTTCCTAGGGAGCCAGGGGACAGTGTGCAACTTGTCAAAATTTAGAAAGTCACTCAGCCGCTGATCTGAGAGCAAGCCTGAGGGAAAGGACCCACCTTGTGAGGACACGAGAGGCAGGGAGAGAATTTTGACAAGTTTTTAATTCCCTTTTCTGTGTGCCTTAATTTTTCTGAAGTTTCTTTAATTTGAAAAAAATTCATTGTTCTTTTGTCTGGTTTAAGAAAAACCATCTCTGGATTTTACAGAGATAGACTTCTGTTCTCAGTGTTCTCCCTTTAAAGAATATGATGCAGAGTCATCTCAAAGCTCTGCTGACTCAGCATGGCAAGTAGTAAGACTGATTAAAGAATGGTGCCTTTTTTTTTTTTTTCCAGGTACCACAATGATTTGAATGGGAAAAAATATCTGCATCAAGATGAAGCAGGGGGCAAATAAGAGGCCCGTGGCAAGGCAGAAAACAATGTCCCTTAAAATCCAGGTGAGCACTATAAAATCAGGCACTACACAACCACAGCTGGAGTTATTTCAGTATCTTTTACCATCATCAAAAGGTTGATCCAGCAGTAGTAAGTGTATTTCCTATTTTGTTTTCACTGTAGGCTTTGCTTCCAGCTGTGCTTATGCCTCAGGTTCTTAAGACTTTATGTTATAACATTTCATTGTTAGTTCTTGACTTAATCAGACTTTTAATTATTTAACAACAACAAAAATACCCAAACCCTTATCTCTGTACATCCAGATTACATTAATTTTTTTGAAAACTTTAAATAAAATGTTTAGAGAATGAGATTAAGCCAAAGTTTTGTGGACAGGTAGAACCTCCTTTAGCCATATTATTGTGGTAGGTTTTACCATGAGTGAGGTAGTGATCTTATGCAGAAAGTACTCCCTGACAGATACTTGAAAAATCGCATGTGTCCTTCACAGCTAAAGGGAAATGCCACACATGATTCTGACACTATGTAAATCCACTCCGTTATTTTTTTCTTCGTATACATGCATGTATACGTGTGTAGACCAAATAGGAATATGTTCTGATGGTTGCTAGAGATGCCTATAATGAAGATGTAAATATAAAAGATAACTAATATTTATTCACTTCTGTTCTCTAAATCAACTTCAATAATCAGTTTATGGAAGGAAATATCTTGTAGTCCAGCAGAGCATTTACTTAGGAATAGCAATGGAGGAAGCACTAATCCTAGAATTGATTCTGAAAATTATCTTATTGACACAAATGTGACTGTTAAACAAGGAAGGAATATCAAAACTGGTTCCTGTAGGATACCTGGACAGGGTTAGTTTTATGTTACTCGTGTAACCATCATGCTTGGAGCGTTTCTTTTTTGAAGGCTATGTATTTTGAGAAAATCCTGTTGGTAACATGAAGTAAAGATTGTTGTGGAGAAGGCACTATATTGGTAGACTTGTAAAGTTGTTGCATTTTCTAACACTAATATTATATAATTTTTATTAATGGCCTTCTGTTACAAAGTGAAGACGGCCAACATTTGTTTGAAACAATAATGGTGGCCAACTCTTCTGCAAGAAATTTTTGGTGGAGATTCTTTAGCATACCCATCTTGCCTGAGATCAGGGACTATATTAGAATCTGAAAACCTTTGTACAATATTCATATAGAAGTTTCTCTTTGTGTCTTTTTTCTGTTGTATTAAATGTTTGTTGAGATTAAATTACAAAATACAAAGGACTTGAAAGAAGCTGTTTGTTTTTTTAGTATTAGATTAATTCATTAAAAACATACTCTTGAAACTGTAAGGTCAAAGTGGTCAAAGGTTGGAGATTGGTTAAAAAGAAAATGCTCTCCTTAGTCTCTCGAGTACTCCATTTTCAGAACTATTCAACCCATGTACTAGATCTTCCTTCTCTAGTAAAGGTACTTATCTTCTCCATGGGCTCAGTAACCCACTTCTTCACTGAATTGACAGAACCAACTTATCCTTTGCCAGATTTATGCAGCACATTGAGGAAAGACTGCGATTATATCCATTGAGCTGTATGTGGTCAGTGGCCACTTTCCCTCCAGTGCCCATTTTGCCTGTTCTTCCATTCTTTAAATTCAGCGCTTTCAGATTATAATGAAAAACTTCCAGATGTAGAGTCTAAATTTTCATTATGTATGTTATCAGCAGGGATCATCATGGAGTTCTAGTGCCTGAATGAGTGCTATGCGTTACCTGTAATATAAACGAAATAGCAGTAACAGGGATATCACATCCTAATTAACCATGATGTTCTGCACAGACAAAAATAAATCTATAACCTACTTCTTCCCTTCTCAATCACTCTTGTAGCAAGAAGATGTGGTCCCAAATAGTGTGCCTGCACACGCTGTCGTGGAAGTATATGGCATGGCTTCCTTTACTTTTGTAATGTCAGGAGCAGGTTCTGGACCTTTATTGTACCTTTATGTACAAAGAATCATTAGAAAACATTTCGTTTGTTTTGTTGGCAAATCGTTGCTAGCACACAGTAAATCATCCCTCTTTTTACTCACACAGCGCCTAACAGCAGTGCAGCCAGGTGTTATGTAATAATGGAGTTATATCAAACAGCTTGGCGGTTCAGTTGGGAGAAGCATCCAAAAGTTCAGATACTCATCTGGAACCCTCCCAAACCATGCTGGTCTGGAAACTGAACTAAAAAAAATATCACTAAAAAGGCTGCTTTGTAAAGCAATCTCTTTTTTAGGTTTTACAAGGTATAGAAGTTTATGCACCTGCAAATAAATGCACAATATGTTATTTACTTAAAGGTATACATGAAGCCAAGGATTCAGGACCGGCTGACTTCTGACACTAAGTTGGTTTGTGTTTCTCGTTTGCATTACAATCAGAAGTACCCAGGGGAAAATAATCAGCAAAGTAGCCTTTAAAAAATCTATCAGAAACTGAGAAAATATATCGTACTGCTTTTTAATAGTTTCTTAAATTCATTCTAACTTTAGTAAATAGATTTTTATATTTTTTTTATGATTCTGAGCTCCTCATGTATGCAAATACATGATTTGAAAGGACAGGAAACTGAAGGGAGAAGAGAGTAAATCAAATTTTGGCAAGCTGGGTGTTTTATTGACAGCAACAAACAGGCTTTTATCTCTCTTCTGTGTACCTGCAAGGCTTTTGACTACATTTGAAGACAAAAGTTCTGGCTTTTCTGAACTCATGAAAATTAAAGTTCTGTCAGTAGAACCTTCCAAATACTTTCTCACTGCTGAAGTCCATGGCCTAAAGACAACAACTGTCCAGCAGGTGTATTCAGAACAGAACCCAGACCTACTAAGGGCTAACTCTGTCGTCTTCACTCTGCCTTTTGGTGTGATGAAGTTGTGTTCACAAGCAATAGTGCCACCACTCTGAAATCCTCAGCTTATGGCTTTTAAAGGGAAATTTACTGGTGCAAGATTTCAACCTAAAACACCCTGTTTATAGATAATGTCATTGAATTTGTTCCCAGAATGAACGATAGATTTCTTTTTCCTGCAGGAAAGATGGTTATTGTGGAGGTGAGACTATGGTGATCATTTCCCCTCCCTCTCCCCATTTTCTCTTTGGACTTTATGTAAAAATAAGATACCTTTGCTGCTGTGGACAAGTGTGAGACCACCAGCTAATTTCACATAGCCCACTGAACAGTTAGATGGGAATTGCTCTTCAGGGTGTTCTCTGACAATAAACAGAAGCCTCAAGTCTGTGTTTGGCTGCAGTTCAAAAAAATTACTAAGGAATCCTACACACTTATGTATATGAATACACGCAACTGCACATTCCCATACAGCAAGCTTGCAACCACAGTTATTAACATTTTAAAATGAGTAAATGCAAATAAATGACTGAGTAATACATGTTATGTTAAGATCAGCTATATGAAAAGCAAAAGGATTAAAAGTTAATTTCATCCTTTTTAATTCAAGGGACATATAAATGGCATTCTGGGTAGAGTCAACTCCTCTTTTATCAGTCCTTTGATGCTGCTTTCTCACTGATTCAGTTGTTCAAATGCTACCTACATAATAAAATCCTGAGTTAATTTACTAAGATTTTACACCAGTGCAAATGAAAGAAGGGAAAGTGCTAAACAAGGCAATTAGCACTCTGTTTAGTGCACTCCCAAAATAAATGTAGGCAATTTACAATTTGGCAAATGGCACTCTATCCAGTTCCAAGTCATTTCAGCCTAAGGGGTTGGTGCAGTTCATTAGGGGTGAAGGGAAAGGGTCTTTGTTTTGCTTTGCTTTTTAACTATATGTATATATATACACACATACAAATACACACGCTGCTATTAAGGTCCACCCCATGCTATAGTACAGCAACAGATGTGATCCTTCCTGGGGTATTCGGTTTTCTGGTGGAAAAATGTCAAGCTCTATGCTCACACTGTCCACATAACTGACCTCATTTATGGTGATAATGCTCTTTCCAAAGTGAGGGATTCCAAAATTGGCAACTCACTGATAACCTCCTTTGCGGCTTTCTTGCCATGATGGTTTTCTGTGTACTTACATGTTTATTATCACTGGAGCTGTTCAGATCAGATCCATGAACCTGGGAATGTCCTGAGTGAAATGATAAGATAAAGCACTCTGCAACTACAACTGACTCTCTTTTTAATTGACAGGGAGACTGCACTATGACTTCCATGTTTATTCTTGTAAGCTCCTTATTAATGCAAAAATAATAGCTGTTATTAATGCAGAATCACAGCCAGCATTAATATTTAAGATGTAAGAATGAAGGAGGTTAAATACGTGTTTATATTACTTTTAAACAAAGAGCTTTGCAAAACAGTTAAGGCAAGTAATGATGACCATATTCACAGAGAGTGTATGCAGTGTGAAATACCTGCAATGTTCTGGGGTTTAAATACATATTCTTAGAGGGATAAAGGTCTTTGATTAGCCTCCTGCACCGTCATGCCATTGTCTCTTTGAATTGCTAGTGCTTCTTGCGAAAGAGAATACAGATTAAGATTCTAAACAAAATATGTAATATACTGTGATATTAGCACTGATTTCTTTTTTGTTTATTCAGTCTGTAGAGCTCTTTTATATGATAGATCATAATGTAAAAGCATTCTTTTGTGCCCTCTAGCTGCTGGTCGCACAAATGAAAGAAAGAGGGAGAAAACAACCCTGTGATTATTAAATTCTCCTCATCTTTAGGGTTAAGTACCCTGGCTAATAAAGATCTCTCATGAGGATAAAGTTTCTTTCTTGGCAATGTCACATCCATTTAAGTAAAAATCATTTGGATGCTTTCAGGGATTCAAGCTGTTACCTTTACATAAAGCATCTACACCAATTCTTTGTACTGTTTTTATCCTCTGAGAAAGCCTGACATTGCATTTCTTGGTTAAGCAAACCTCCCACTGAGGACAGGCTGTGGGATCGGGCCCTTTTGTGCTATAGAAATCTCTCTCTAGTTCACAAGAAGGAAAGAAAACCCTTATACGTTCATGTAAAAATGCAAGAACTATTTCCTAACATTAAACACGCGATTTCAGACTGTGACAATTCAGCCTGATCTTGTACTGAGCAATCATTACGTCCTTTGATTTCAGACTCGTTTTTGTTAGCATCACATTTACTGCTGATCTTTGTACCTTCATATTCCAAACTGTTTCATTCTCTTTGCTAAGTTTTTCTATTAATAAATTTCTTAAGAGAAATAATTAAATTTATGCATTGTTTCAGATTATAAATCATTACTGCATTTTAAAAATTTGTTGTCTGAAGATCCTCATCATCCAACTCCTGTTGCATATGTTTAAAGTCTTTGAAAAATATTCTGGGCCAAAACACCACTGGTCCTTGGAATTGTCTGTGGATTCCATTTGGGTATGTGTAAATTTGGCGTTATGGAGGTTTATTTCATAGCAAAGAGAATCTAGTTTAGACAGTAAGAAGAGCTTAGTAACTCTTAGGCACAGTTAAGGACTGGCATGGATTGGCAAGAGAGGTGTAGAGTCTCTGCTTCTGGAGGTTTTCAAGAAATTGGATAAACGTGTCAGGAGTAGTTCGGGTATCTGATCCTGCCTTGAGGCAGGTATGCTGTATAGATGATCTGAGTCCTTTTCAGCAAGGTATTTTTATGATTCAGTGCTCCTGCACTTTTCAGGTGAAACTATGTGAAAGCTTAGATTGCATTGCCATGGGTAGAACTGTTCCTTCCCCTAAAGGCTTTGCCTAGGTTTTGGAGACAGTGAATGATACTGATGCCCATCCCCTCCCACTCTGCGGCAGAGTCGGAGGTTTATCAGCCTCCAGGCGGTCTGTCAGCAGGCTGTTCTCATCAGCCAGTTTAGTGTACCTCTTCACCCCTGCTCATGATCTATTTAGGTGGGCATTTGCCTTCTCAGAGTTGAACCTTACATAACACAAATGAAGCAGTCTTGGCTGAACTGTATGTAATACAACAACATTCAAACCGTATCTGAATCTTATTCACACCTTGGAAGTGAAAAGGGGCATCAAAAATGAGTTGTTATTTTTTCTTACATCCTTGCTATTTCATCAAAGTTGGGATTGTAGAGGCATACCTGTGACCTGTCTTTGTCCCTGTGATACATATGCACCTTTTCTATTCTTTTCTACAGACTGAACAACACTAGGAAAACACCATGTGACATGAAGAGGAGGAGCACAACTTCTGAAAACACTGCTTTGCTCTGCTTCAGATTTTCCCAATATCATCAATTCTTTGTTTTGAATAAATTTTTTCGTTAGGGGAAGCAGCAGTGTACTCCAAGCCAGTCTTGTGTTACAGCTTCTTTACCTTTGTCTGCCTAACTCAGCTGGTATTTAATTGGTCAGCAATAGGAGGGAAGTCTCCTTTGAGGTAATGAATATTGACTGTTTATGTTGAAATGTCACTGTGAAAAGAAAGCCCAGCACCAAAGAGGCGGAACTCAGTGTGAGAGTTTCAGACACAAAGGAGACACCAGCAAAGCACAGGCATTGAAAAGCAAAGCAGCTGAAATTCAAAGAAAAGATGAAACAGAAATGGTCTACATGTGTGGGAATTTTAAGCTGTCAGTTGACAGGTGAAAAAGTCATTATTCCACCTGTTAGAACTAAGTGTAATTGCTTGTTTTTCCTAACATAACACAGAGGCTGAGGCTCATAAATTTTTTAATTGAAAATTCATTTAAACTTATTTGCAAATACTTTACTTTTTCTTTCAAGGTAAGTGGATTAAACTCATTAGCCAATTTCTCTACCTCAGACACATGAGAAAGAAGGTAGAACATTTTCTGTGTTGTATCGGGTATTAGATAATCAAATCTTGTATTCAACCACCTTTTTTTTTTTGTAAAGCAATTTGAATAGCAACTTTAGTGTTCAACATTCAAGTTTATCATCCATTCTACAGCAGTCATTGATTTAGAATGAATAAAGGCTGTTCTCCAGCAAACAATCTTAGCATCAATCCACTGCATGATGTATGGCCTGGAAGTCTTCCCTGTTACATAAAAGCTGTTCTTTGTTTCCAGTTGCGTAATAAGGAACTACAGTGTGTGTATGAGGTTCTGATATATTTTAAGCCATCTCTTATCTAGATGGCATGGAGAAGCCAACCAGCAGTTTTCTGGGCTGCATAATTGAGTTTTGATTCCTGACCCCACTGTTCTTTCACCTCTGTCATTTTTTTGTGATGAACTCTACGGAGCTCTGCTGAATAGTTTTTGCAAAGTTGACCCACTGCTATGGAGTATAACCTCTAGTTGTTCCACTTTGTTCATTTGAGTCCTTTAGTAGTAAAATTTGATACAGAATGAATTTTTTATTTTTAATGTAAACACTGACTTCGTTGTTTTGGATAATATTTGCTATGATGTAGTTTACATAGTATCTTCTGTCTATGGATCTTCATGGATTTCAGTCAGGGACAGGGTTCATCCTATTTAGGGGTAGACACAGTTTTTAAAAAACAACAATATTTCTTTAGAAATATTCTTCTTTGATTTTATATTCCATATTAGTAAATTCCACTAGGGATCTTAATGAAAGCAAGAGTAAATAAGGAAAAACTCTTATAAGTCAGAATGTCAGAACAAAGCGTATTGCAAACACATTCTGCTTTTTCTATGAAAAACTCAAAAAATTAAGTCAGTCCATCTCAGAATAACCTTTATCTTAAAAATAATAATTTTTTTCAAGCAGACAGGAAAATTTCCTGAATGGTACAAACATTCCTTTGAAAACCTGAGCCTTTATTTTCAAATCTCCATCTTAGATTTGGCACTTAAAATATTCATGTGGTGTTTTTAAAATGTTCCCTGAATCAGTCAAGCATTTGAATCCAGTAGGCTTTTGTTTTTTATTTTCTCTTGGTGAATCATTGAACAATTTCTGCATTAGCTTCAATCTGGGCCCATTCACACAATGTGTCCATCTGAGACATCCTGCAATCCTGCAAACAGTGGGCTGCTTTAAATAGAACAGTATCACCAGGACCTGGACTGTAAACAAAACGTTATTAAATGAATTAAACATGTAAGAAACATCTGCAAAGAGGCGAGCTAAATTTTGTTACCACTACTGTTTCTATATAGTCAGCAAAGGCTTTGAAAGTTTTTGCTTTCCGCAGCTAGTCAGAGTTCTCAACGAGAGGACTGCCATCTCCCCCAGAAGTTACGGCGAGCAGGCAGTGCAGGTAGGCCTGCTTTCAGACAGCAAAGGAAATCTGAATATGTTTAATACTTGCACACAATTTCCGCCCCCAGAAGCTTCCAGTGGCTTCAGAGAATGTTCTGTATGTCTGGAGATCAAGCTGCTTTTCACTTGCGTGGAAAAACAGCTCTCGCATCACTTGAGCCTCCTAATTGGCTCTGTTGTGCATTAAAAATATGTATCTGTATACTTGAGGAATAGCCCAACTTAGTGGCAAATATAAAGTATTTTTACCATCTGAAATGTTGTAGCTAAACATAAAAATTTGATACTTTTGCATTAATTCTCCAGCTTGGACCAACGAATAGGCTACACTAGCATCCATTATTCTCCCCCTGCTGTTTATTCCTTTTGTTTTGTTTTGTTTTAAACATATGCTTACATGTTTATTGTCTTCTTTTTTTAAAATATTTGAACTTTTCATGAGTAAGGTCCTCAAAATGCTGACCTCTCCAGCAAAGTTTTATTTGACATCTTGCTGGGTCATTCTAAAATAGGTAGATTTAGACTTATATTACTTTGTTTTGATTGTGGATCTCTACACAGATAGAAGATAACATCTTTAGTCACAATTCTGTGTTATGCTTGAACTCTAACCTGTGACATTCACCTAGCTCGATCTAACAAGCTTTGTGCTCCCTGTCCAGATGAAGAGTGATACTTCTTCATTAGCAAGATCAGTTTCACCTTTAAAAACCCTTTGCTTCCCGTTTGCATTAAGCCAGATTGAGATGTCTTGGGTCATGATGACATTTCGGGAGTATTCAGAAGCAAAAGAGGAAGTCATTACATCTGCAGTTCACCTGCAAAGAAGATGTCATTAAAAGAGGAAGCAAAATGAACCCCTGTCAACTTAGGGCCCAAAAGGTAATTCTGCCATCATATATGGAGCAGAATATGATATAGAATCCTATTATTACTGACACCAGATAACTTGCTGGTGTAAAAGGTTCTCTTTTCCAGAAAAGTTCAGGTGATACTGAATTTATTAATGTGTCAGTTTGAGGAGACGTGATGTCATTTCTGTTGTCTGCAGGGATGAAAACTGGAGTGTCCTTGCTCCTGTCAACACACTATCATCTTCATTTCTTTTACTGTGCACCTTGTTGCCATCTGTGGAGGGGAGAACAAGGGATGAGGGTGAAGTGTCAGGGGAGATGCCTTTTCAAAAAGAACTGCTAATATTTGACATTTATCATTTTAACCTGCCTTTTTCCAAAACACAAATTTATCACATCAATATTGGTGGTGAATGGTTGGCCTGATCCTGTCAGGATCCTACTCATGTGAGTTGAAGCTTTACCTGATCATGTAGATTTACAGAATCAGGATTTTGTTCTAATATTCCTCAATTCAGAAAATATACAGCTTGATTTCTTTTCTAGTTGATTTGAAATCTAGCAACTGCGTTCCACTCTAGTGTAATTGGAAAGATAGTTGAAATTTTCAGACTGTAAAGGTATGCAATACAGTTATGCAGAAGTACTGATAGAATCACGTCTTGTGTTACTAATTTAGAGTGGAGTCATGCACATTATTTCAAATATGCCTTTAGTTTTTTTTGAAATTAAAACTGGGATCTTTTTGTAAAATATTAATTGAAGAAAAATATTTTCCTGTTTTTAACAAATAGATGAATCATATTTTTCAGTTGTGTTGCATAAGAATACTTTCATTCCAAAGCGTTTTCTCTACCTTCTGTATCTGGAGATACAGAACAGCTGAAGGAACTAATCTGAACATTTTTAATGAAGGTGGTATTACTAAAAGGGAACATATTCCAGGTGAAAACATTTTATCTTGCCCACTGAATGCAATCTAGAGTTTTTGTATGAACATTGTAGTAACAGGAAATATTTTCTTTCAGTTCCAAAGTGTCAGTGCTGATTCTGGGCAACACATTTCAGTATGGCTATTATAACAACTCATCTGATACTGATCTTAATGGATTTTTGAACTGCTAATATTTCAGATTTGAACTGCGTGTACTTCAATTGATGATCTGAGCATTCCACAAATACCAGAACTAGCATGTTTACTGCCCTGCAGTTGATTGATATCTCCTAATGAAGAAAGCACCTGGAAAAATGATAAAGGAAAGTTACTAATTGGTTTAACTTAGGTCAGCCACTTCATATTTTATAAATGAGGAAACTTTTAAGGAATTGCTGCTAGAAGCCATCTGCTAACTAAATAAAAATGAATGATAATCATCAGGTTCCACATGCCGTTTACAGAAAGTATCATCAGAAAAAAGAACACAGCTGCTTGCTTCGAAGTAAGAGCAATGTAGGAACTCAAATTCAAAGCCCCTAATAATCATCTCTGCAATATAAAGTGTTAATCAGTTTGGTATACACAAACCTGTCAGCAGTTCTGGATCCTTTCACTATGTATCAGAGAGACTACTTGTGGTCACTTTTAAGAGCTGTCAGTAGAATTTACAATAGCAAATTATGATTTATTATTCCTTCCAGGACATCTGATGTTTCTGTTCCCAATTCTGCTTCCCTCCCCATCATCCTTTTTCCAGCGAAGACTGTATCAGGTTGGGAAATGTCCAGGGTGTGTGTATTTCTCTTGTACTGTGCATATTTTTGCAAGTCATTAAACCTTTGTTTCTTGTCTTTTCTAACCTTCTTAGTAACCTAGCTAAGCAACTCTCAAAGGAAAATGAGTCAATCAGGAAAGAGACAACCCTAGTGCCAAAGCAAAAAAACCCCCTAGAAATAAAATTTAAAAAGGGAAAATCTTCCGCTTTGGGAATGGAAGTACAACTTTGAGTCTCAATCCTTTAAATACATACAGTATTTTTAATTTATTTTTACTGCCTATGCAATACTATTAAATCTGAAAGGCTACGGATGTGCATAAAATTCAGCACATTGTGGAATGCGAGAATACTTCAAGCTACGTTTTCATGTGAAGAATACTACATAAGCTAGTAGTATGAGATTGTTCTTTGTTTATAAGTGAAAAATAAGGACCTGCAGAAAATTTATATGCTCTTTTGTACAAGTAAATGCCAGAAACCACATTTCTATGAG
This sequence comes from Eurypyga helias, assembly GCF_000690775.1. Lineage (NCBI taxonomy): Eukaryota > Metazoa > Chordata > Aves > Eurypygiformes > Eurypygidae > Eurypyga > Eurypyga helias. Next base: position 23,435 of record NW_010227569.1, on the reverse strand, counting down.
ACCCCATGCTGTTTACCATGTTTGCATGGCAGTCCTGAGAAAACTAAATTTCCTTCACCATAAAGACATCCTTCCTGCCTGTGTTAGCAGTACTTTGCTTGGTTGTATGGCATGCAGCAGGCATAATTTACTCAGGACCATTTAGAACAACTCAGCTTAAGCAATGCTGGGCGTTTTGTCAGGGTGACAAAGGGGAATTACATTGCACCCATATATGGTAGACAATGCATGGACAACATGTAATATTCTCTGTGGGTAAAGTTCACTTCTGGGCAGAAAGCCAACAAAAGGCTCATGCACCACTTAAGTCCCACTTAAACCCTATTTTGAAGGCTTAATAGTACATAGGCCATGTTCTGGCCTCTTGCCCAGGAGTGAATTTTACCGTGTTCACGTCCCCTCTCTCTGCATGAAAAGGGGGCAAAAGGGTAAAGCTTTTGTGCTGGGCAGTGAACTGATTTCTAGAAAACACCACCGGTCTCCTCTACTCTAAAGAAAGGAACAAATCCATAGAACAACATCTATCCTGGTATATGGCTAATCCACCTTCCATGATGTAGCGAGAGGTTACGTTGCACCGATAGTTCTGTCCTACAGAGCCAAGAATCTACCTAATGGTTGACACATAGCTGGTATGGAAATTTCTCTCTGTGGCTGTCCTGCACTGTTAAAGATCTTCAGCTGTCCTTTTCCAAGCTTGGATTAATTTTACCTCTCTGGTGACCATTAAGAAAATTAGAAAATTTTACCTCTGTCATTTCAAAGATTTCTGAGATCACTATGATTGTCTAGCCTATAATCTAGAGGGGAAACGTAATGCTTTCTTATAACTCCACGCCTGTAAAGGTGTTTTCCATTTCAAGAGCTCTCTATACACAACAGCATCCAAACCACTATTTTACTGTCACTGAATAGGATGAGATGACCTATTGCAACAATGTGCTACATGAATCATCTCTGTTTTCCATGCTAATTCGAGTTCGAATGTTCAGTGCAACAAAGTGTATTAAACCATTCCTAGAAAATAATTATCCACGATTACCATTAGCTTACAGTACTTCATATTTTGACCTCATATATTGTAAGTTCTCTGCAAGACTGGGGACTAAAGATATGGTTTACTTTCGGGCAGGTATAAAAACCTCCAAAGTACAAGACGTCATTTTAAAGATGATCATGGTCAGTCTGTCTTACAGCTTAGGCTTTATGTTATTCCTTTTAATTAATGAAAGCTCAACATGCAGAAGTATTATGAGATAGGGGTTTCTGTGAATGGATACCAACCCATATTGATTAAGTAGAATGGAAGTCTTATTCCCTGATGAGATTTTTTAAAAGTACATTTTCCTTCCTAGTTTTCAAGCAGAACATGGAACACAGTAAGTATCTAGTTCCTCTTAATAATTACTTTATGTTTATTTTTATTTTAAAACAGAACACTTTAACGATTTACTTAGAATATCCTTTAGAGATCTTTTAAAAGACAGAAACTTATGCCCATTAAAAACAGAACTCTCCTCTGAAAACTGACTTTGTGTCACCAAAATACTTGTGAGGTTCTTAAAAATATTTTGACACATTTTATTTTTCAATCACTATAAAAGATTTTTTTTGTACATATTCTTATTGTGTCTTCATTTCCAGAATTGTTTTTAATTAAAAAAAGGCGGTTTTGTTACAATGGATGATTTCAACCCACAAAATATCCTATTGTGCTTGCTATCAAAACAAACAGGTGCACACAGCAGCACGCACGGTATGCAGTGCAATTGAGCAAACAGTTTATGTGAAGATGTAAGCTCATCTGAACAATGTGAGTTCAACTGATACGAATTGAAGCCAAGTATTCTGGATGAGGGGCTCAGATCTGAGGGGCTCTGGATGGAGCCCAAAACCTGTTGATCTTTCTGTGAAATATGTGCACTTTACACCATGTAAGAGATGACAGCCTCTGTCGGGATTAGTTTCTCAGTTTGAAACACCTATGAAACGTTATCAATAGAAGAGCTACTTTTCTATTGAAACACCATTCTCCCTCCTGCCTACATATGAAAAACTCCTTCTGTTCAGATGTTTGCACAGGTTTTGTAAGATAGGAATACATGGAAACTAAAATCTAAAAGTCAAGTCAAAGATGACTAGAAGTTAAATAAAGATACCTTTGAAGTTTCTGGATGTGTCAAATTCCTGTGTGGTTGGCCTTTATTTAATTATTTTTCTTTTTTATTCCTGGATAGCCACTGTACCAGTATGAAATTTTCATGGAGAAAACACACTTCCCAGAAATTCCATGCCTTTGCTTCCTATGGTCTCAGAGCTGTGAGGGCAGGGAAAACAAGGGGACAGTGATACAGTAAAATTCTCCTCACTACAAGGCAAAGCAACCTGTCCTTTCCTGACAGTGTGTTGTGTGGCCGTCTATGAATATTTCATTAATGCTGGGCTGGGGCCACTGATTCAGTTCAGACTCCCAATTAGCACTCTGCACCTAACTGTCTGTTGTTATCTCTTTTTACTCTGCTGTGATGTCTTCATTTATCTCAAGTGGATGGTTCCTTTATGTCTCACCCGTCCTACCCTTCTGCTCCTTTTCATGATGCTTTGATGCCTGTAAGTTCTCATGTCCTTATCCTGCAATGGAAGTTGGTGCTTGCCAGGAGACACTGCGATCTTCTCTGGGGAAGGAATTCATTGTCTCATTATCCCATGGACATCCTAATCATAATAGCAGTAAACAATTTCCTAACCTGGCCTGTGATGTTACTTCCTTTACTGGCCAAATACCCTGATTTCTCAAATGGCTGAGTAATCCTTCCATCAGCTATCCCTTTATATCTCCTTCATATGAACAGTGACTGCATATGCCGCTGTCTCTAATCTAGATTGTAATCTCTTCTAGATAAACCAGGACCTTTATTTGTTCTGAAGAGTGCTATGCGTGTCAACAGCACAATTTCAATTAATAATATAAATTCATTCTGGTCACATGCAGTCCAGAAGATCCTGGGCACAGCAAAAGATGACTCTCCCAGGGTCTGGAGATGCAAGATGCCCCAAAAGTGGTTGTAGTGTATGGTGATACTAAGCAGCTTCCTATATTTTTGATCTGAAATTTTATGAAACTCTGAACTAGGCTGAATTTTTTGGTATAAAAAAAATTTAAATCCCTGCAACTCAGGACAGATTCAGCAAGTACAAACTCTTTCACCTTGAAGTAGAGTTGGAGAGTGGAAGGAAAGAAGTACTTTCCAAGGTGAAATTCCTAAGTAGACAGTATCATTGATCCCAATTGACAGTTACAGTTTGGTGACCACACGCTTCTACCTGTAAAAATACTTGACTGTCAAAACATAGTTATTGATTCAAAGAAGGAGAAAACATATTTGCTTCTGATAGGCAGGAGACTACGCATTATGTATTAGCCTCTAATTCTGGATGATCACTATAAAATTTTGACTACACATATATGGACAGGTACAATTTTTGGAAACAGGAGGTGGTTCAGTTTTTTTTTTGCTTTTATTAATTTTGACTCCTATTATCTGAGAAAATCTTATACTGTAAAATAGTTGTTTATTTAGATGCTTTCACATACATGCATGCTCTGTCTGAAGGGTCTTTATCTACCATCTCAATACAGAATATAACAAATCTCTGTAAGAGGGTACAATGAAGAAGAGTTTTTTCCTTAGAGAGCGGTATTGAGAGTTGTAAGCTTTATTGGATAAATTTAATCTCATAGACATTTTGTGAATAATTCTCCATGGGCTGGTTCCTTCTGGGTCCTTGCTTTTATTTCCAGTAGTTGAAGTATTAATAGGGTTAAAGGTGCTGGCATGGTGAATTTATGGTTGACATCTCACAGTCCGTTAAAGCAAGATCACTAATGGGTGACCTTGAGGTTCGACCATTCCAGACTCAGGAAGATCAAGTCTCAGACCCCTCCTGCAAGTGCTCTGACCTCTCCATTCTTCCCCTCTATGGCCTAACCTTTAACTCACTGATCTTTGACCAAATTATTAAGCAAACACCTGCTTAGGTCTCTGACCAAGGACTGTAGACCAGGAGAGCTACCATAATTTCATGTGAATTAGCTTTAATAATAACAATACTAGCCTAAGGAGAAAATCAGAGGGTAGGTTTACAGTAAATAATCATGCTGCTACAGAGCACGTACAGAACGGACCCTTCAACAGCTCTTACCTACAGTAAATCAATGCTAATCTATTTGGCTGTGATAATAAAGGCTCGTCAGCAGATACAGTTTCTTTATTTGACTTGACTAGGACAATGACTAGGTAAAATTTATTTCCTATTACTAAAACAGGACAAAGACTAAAATTAATCTTCTGATGCCAGGGATTTCCTGTTGGTAATAATGCACAAACTGTATTACTGTTCAACACAGTTGCTAAGAGTAACTGGAACAGAAAAAAAAGGCTGAAAAGTATCTGAGGATGTCAAATATTAAGCCTGCATAATGTTATCTGAATTAAAAATTGAAAGAATGGTCTGAATTTCCCCAGATATCCTTAACTTACTTGTTCCTTTTTCACCTCTTATGGTGTGATTTTATAAATCTGCATCATCTGAGATGAACTCAAACCTGAGTAGTTCCGGCATATGGATTCTTCCTAACTAAATTGACTGTGAATGTTTTTTAAGAGTTTAATCACAAAAAGTAGTGGAATCTGAATTATTATACAATAACAGGAGAACCATAACAAACCACCTAATTTGCTACATAGAGATTTCTCAGTTTAGGTGAACACAATTGCGAACATGTGCTTACTCACAGCCGAGTTTATATGCGAGCGAAAAATCTCTGCATGCTGTAACCTCGTGTCTGTTCGTGGAGGCAATCTGCACGGCTAAGCTGGGCATTTGCAAATGCAAGTGTAATGGTCCCATGCAAAGTCCATCTTTTACCTGTTGTCTTTAAAGAGAATTATGAAGATAGTTTATTGTTGTAGGAGATGGATTTAACCTTTAGTGCTGCTTATAAGAGAGGAAAATGAGATGAATCGGATGGGGTTTGGTTATAACATTAAGAACAATTGAAGCGAGGCTGCCTGGAGTTAGTGGATGCTATCTGATAAAAAGCTCTGAAAGATGTACAACTCCAGTATATGAAACAGTTAGGTGCTACCTACTTTGAAAACCAAGTAGTTTTAGTACCAATCTAAAGCCCACTAGACTGAGAAACTTTTATTGACTGCTGGGGCATTGTACCAGGTCTGTATTTCCCAATGTATGTAGAATGACTCCTGAAAAATTCCCCTCCTATTATTTTTGAGTATGCACTTACATGTTTTTTTTTCATATGAAGAAGAAATAAAAATATCACCTATCTAAATAATTATTTCAAAATTAAATAATAACTGTATTTATTTTCTGTGCACTATTTTCTGGCTCTCTTTGTACGTTCCTCTGTGCTCTTTTGATCTGTTTTCCAGGGTATTTGTTGTCCTTTCTGAAGATACAGGGTTATATTTTCATTAGTAGAATAAAATCTAGCTAACAATATTGTGAATGAAATTAAAGGCAACTTAATATAAACCCATCTGCTGCCTGTAAAACAGTAGTAAATGTTTGTTTGATCAATGCATACTGTTTCCTGTGTACAGTGTTATTCAGATTGACTGTCCAAGTTTAAACTGATTTACATAGATTATTATTTTCCATTTTCTGACTAGATTAGTTGTATGATTAAACCTGGTAAAATTTTCTATATAATGCCATGGTGTAAATGCACATATATACTTGAAAATATATGCACTTTGCTTGTACATAGGTATTTATGCCTAAGAGAGGCCTAGAGAAGCTTTACAGGAGGTCCAGAAAAATGTTAGTCAGATAACTAGGAGTCTGTTCCATAAAATCTGCGCTGGCTGGTACTATGTCCTTAAGCAAAACTGGTGGTTTTTCTGGAGAAAAGAAATGGAATTACTTATGGTGAGGCATTGGTTTGAGAGAGGAGGTAAGTTAAGAGATAATCAATATTCAGTAAAAAGTTACAAAGCAAGCAGTAAAGAGTAAATGGTTTTTAAAATGATGTTTATTTTGATGCTCTTGCTTTACACAGCCATTAATTAGTGATACTCAAGACCAGATGATTACAGCTCAACAGAGATCTTTAGTTTGCCTACGTCTTTTCCTATCTGTCAGTATACAAGGTCAAATTTTGCCCAGATTTACACAAATGCAGCATCACTGAACTCATTTGCTGCCCTCAGTCATACCAGGCAGTTCCACAGATGATGAATTTTTCCATTTCATTAAAAATAAATATAGTTGAGAGCTTGATTGAAATCCCATCAGAATCAGTGGAAGTCTTTCCTTTGACTAGAGTGAGCTTTGCATCAAACCTTATATGGTTGTGAAATATTCCTAAGACATTTGGCCACATATCAATCTGCACTATGATATCCTGTATATTTGTATTTTATTAATGTAAACCTAGTTCATGTTTTTACTGTACATTTAGCAGAAAATGATGCTAGCAATGCTTAAGATAGGTCAGATTTGAATCATAGGTATGTTGGAAGTTATATAAATATGGGAAAAAAATCAGTCCATAAAGCCTTCAAATATTTTAATATTTTTTCCATAAATGATGGTAACCCCTCTTTGTTTAAAAATAAAAGTGAGGTTTTATCGATATGAAAATTGAAATAGTCATGTTAATATGAGTTCAATTTCTCATTTTTAATGTAGATGTGGGCATGTTTTACTGGCATGTACTTTCAGTTCTTTGTTGCATATATATTCCTGATGTGTAAAGTAATTAATCTTATAAACCCAGAAAATATGTGTGTGTGTGTTTGGGGACATGTTAAAGACAGGTTTTCTTACAATAAGGAAGGAAAATAAAATTTTTTTTGCCTTTGTTCACACCTGATCCTGGTGGTTAAATGTTGCATTCTTTTTCCTATAACATTAGCAAACATTTAAAATATAACATTATAAAACAAGGAAATATAACATGATTTTACTTGTAGAATGAACCAATTTTGTGATTATTGATAATTCAAGCAGAGAATTATTTTAAAATATCGCTGCAGGTACTCTCAAAAGGAAAGTAGGTGCTCTGGCATATGTAAGACTGGAAAAAGAGGGTATTCCTGAAAGAGGAACGCACATCAGTCAAAGGCATCAATAAATAAAGCTCTTTTTCATATGTAAATGGGAATTTCTAAAGTAAAGAAGGTATTGTTTTATAAATAGTGAGATAATATTCTTGAAAAAGGTTACCAGTGATTACATAAGTTATCTCTTCCATAAAGAAATTTAGAGCTCATAGTTGCTCTTTTCATTAAAAAGGCTTTTCATCTAGTCTCATGCAGAAAGCCAAGCTCTGCATTTTAATTAGAGATAATAAATAATTATATCACTTAGGAAACTGAAACTATTATAGTCTTTTTGTGACACTCTATAGCTGTATATCTCTCTAAATACATAAGTCTATACATTCAGCTTTTTATTCACAGAACATGCTAAAGGAGGTAAATAATATATAAGATGAAGAATATTCAGGGCCTTTTGAGGAAGGGCAAAATACCTTTATATGTGTGCAGCAGAATAAAGCATCTTAAAATCTGACCAGCTTGGGCAAAATATTAAGTGTCCTCAGTATAAATGCAAAAAAAGACAAAACCACCACTCCCGCAGGAATACTAAAGTAAGGAAATATCAGGTGACTGGATTTTAATGGGGAATATGTTCTCCTCCATGTTACCAAACTTTGGATGAAGCCCTGACAGAGCAAGAGCATGGTGTTAGTTTTAGCACCGCAATGTCAGCTCCAAAAGCAACATTGGAACTGTCCCTCTCATTCGAGCCTCTAACCACAAATTCCTTTTTTTTCATTATCACACACAGGGGCATCTTCTCTGCATGAAATTAGTGCCCCAGAGTCAAGGGCAGAAAAAACGCAGAGACAGACTTCCCCAACTTATACACCCCGCAGGGACCAGCTGACGTTGAAAAAGCGGAGAAGTGAGCCATTAAAGTAGGGTTTGGGATTGACACTGACCTAGGCCTGCCATCCGGCATTGTCCTGCCATCTGCACAGACGTGAACTTTGCCTCGAAAATTTGGCTTCTCAATTAACATGTCCAGCTGGGGGGAGAATTCCGTCATTTGCCTAATATCATTATTGCCACTGCTCTGACATATTAATATTAAAAATATATGTGAACAGATCAAGGATTTGCCTAAGCACTTCTCTTTTTATTTCACATAATAGGCAGGAGGTGAAAGAAGACACAATATAATTTGAAAAGCATAACCCTGATTAGGCAGTGATTGGTACACAGCTAGAGCTTACATTTAAAAACATTTTCATTATTAGCAGTGCTTGTCAAATACAATGCTTTTTATTTTTTTCCTGTTGTGCAAGTAGATGCAAGGTCATGTGATGTTTTGAGGTTTTAGTAAACAGTAAATGAGTTATGTCTTCCCAAGGTATTTGCAGAATAGACATTTTCAGGTGGTATTTTTGCCAGAGGACATTCTTTTTTAATTGGTGGTTTTGTGAAAGCTAGATGCAGGCTTCGGTTCCATTCTTATGGCATGGTGAATTCAGTGACTTCTCTGGGAACTGGATTAAGCTTCAGGATAATGAATGACAACTTAAATATTGGGTGCTGGGGAGATTTGAGATAGAGTATTTTTGTAAGCTTGGCACAATGCAGCTCCTCTTAAGTTCAAAGATGGTTTAACTGGATAACTAATAATAACGTTATATTTATTTCCAGTCCCCACTGGAAAAAATAACACATTTTCCACAGCCTCTACAACATTATGCTGTGTGCACCATTGTGCTACCTCCAAAAATGCATCTAACATGAAGAAGTCACCTTGAAAATATTTGTACTCTGCCTGCCTCTTAGTCCTGGGTTGTTTTCAGCCTTGAGCCTATAAACCTGTGTGTACTTGCTACTTCTTATACCTCAGAGTAATCACACTGAACTCTCAACAACTTGTGAGTAAGTCTAGATCTACCAATAACTGAACACATCTCTCAAATCCACACAGTCCTTTGAAAATTAGTCTCAGCACGTTTGTAAAAGGTGGAATTTTTAAAACCATCTCAGTTACTCAGGCATACAAACATCAGTTGTTTATAATAAGGCCTCATGCTACCTAAGTCACTGTTCTGGTTTAACAGGCACTTCTGAAAGAAAGCCACAAACTGTTCCTTTTTCTACAAAATGGAATTTTTCTCAGGTGTTTCCTCATGACTCCTGAAGTCAAGGATAATTCACTTCTCTGTTATAATGAGGCCTTTTTGGAGCTAAATGAAATGGTGCAAGTTTCCTGATACTAATATGAGTCTTGTATTGAATTTAATTATTCCTGGTCTTGTCTTAAATCAGTATCAGTGCAAAATGTAGATGAGAACTGAGACTTCCATTAACAAAAGGTTCTGAGGATTAAATAGTTTCTTTAAATCTATCACCTACTTTTAGCATAGCAAAATAGGGCTGTGCTGTCCTTTGTTGAAATATACTTGTCTCTGATTTAATCTTAAATGAAAGAAATTCTACAGCCTTGTATTCTAGATGCAGTGGAGGACCTAGCTTATGGCAACTCCTCTGTCTGTTAACCCCAAAACAATGGAATTGTTCCCAAAGTTTTCCCACGCAGTGCATTAGTGACACTGTAACTTCCTATCAGAGCATTTGTAATCCTGCCTAATGCAAAGGATAAGGAGCAATAGAAAAAAACCCACAGCAGAATAGCAGCAGGAAGGGAATGCCTTTCAGATATTGGCTGTAGAAAGCAGAAGTTCCGTATCGCTGTTTCTCCAAACTAACTACAAGCACTTGGAAGTTCAGAGTGCTGCAGAGCACATCGGGTCGTAGGCTGCCAGAAGAGAACAGCAGAGAAACATGTGGCACCTTCCCAACAAGGTGGTTTGAATGTCTGGGGTGTTTTTGTGCCCTTTTGTGACTTGAAATGTTATGAGTGTTTCAAGCTGCTTTTAAATCTTGCCTTAAATATTTTAGATTTGCTGTTGGATCTCCTCTTGAAATTGTCCCACTTGTCCCACTGAAGAAGTTGTCCAGTGGACCAGTGGCAAAATGACTGAGTGATCTGCTGTTGCAGGGAGGCATCTCTGGGCGGTTGATACTCTGTTTTTCAAAGGTCTGTGGGCTAGGGATGTCCTCAGTCACTACCCTCATCCCCTCCCTGATTTCTTTTCCCTTCTCAGTGAGAAAAAAAATGCCAGAAATGTTTCAAGCTTGGTTTTAAAGAATTTGCAGCTCTTTTCTCCCTCCAGGTTTTTGTTTTTATTTTTTTTTTTCTTTTCTTTGGGAGGTAGATGATATCCCTCTGTTGCGGGGTTTATTTCCCCTGGTGAAAAATAAATCTGTTTTCAGAAATGCTACAGATACTTTCCTGTGAGCAATTCTGTCTTCTGTCTTATGCCCCAAAGGCACTCTGAGCTGAGCTGATTTAAGGATTTTGAAGGAGGACACTGGGAATGTTGATATATAACTCTAAGGCACCTTCTTAAGCATATGCTAAAAATGGATTATGGCTTTTATTCTTTACTCACACTTCATCTTTCCAAATGGCTGATTACAGTTTTCATCTGTTTATTTCAACATCATGTAGTGGGCAAGAAGAAATGTACATCCTGTTTCTGTTCTCAGCTTCTACTACTTATAACATGACTGCAATCACACCATTATGATCCGTGATTCAGAACTATCCAGGGGTTGCTCTGGGTTTTGGTACTTGTGTTGACACATGCAGCATGGTCCTTAGAGGGTCTGATCATCAATAAATGAAACAGGTAAGCCCAAGACTTGTATAAGTCTCTCTGTAAGTAAAATTAAAGCCAAAATAACTGGAAATTTCTGGAAATGCAATTTGTACATTCATGTTGTTCCCTTTTGCCATGCTGAAGAAGGGTCCTAAATGATTTTATTGATACAGATGAATTGGGCCTAAAAAATTATTAGATAAGTATTTAGGATGACAGATAGCAGGTTGATACATTGTCTTATTACATTTCTGGGTCCTAGGACTTTTTTGAATATTAGTCACATCTTTAGTTTTATATAAACCCTGGTTCCTAGTCATCAAGGCAATTCTGCAGTAAATCAGATACTTGCATTTGGCCTCTTCTGGTACAACAAGGTAAGGCCACGATTACAGACCTTGGCCGAGAATGCTGTAAATTCTGGTTTTATGATATCCATTACAAAAAGAATTAACAATGTTTTCTGTAGATATTTATGCTAAACTCTCTGGAATGTTGTGGGATAAGCAACACGAAAAGAACAACATATTTCTAGAAATAAGACCTTCAGAATTAGTAAGAGTTAGAAGTGTTAAAAGATAAACTGAAATCATCCGGTGTGGATCGTATCTGAAGTTGGTTCTTAAGAGTTTCACCAAGGTGCTTTGACATCCATGGGGTATATGTTACCCTACTGATGTGTCTAAACCCAGGGCTTTTTTCTTGATTCAGAATCTTTTCTATTATCTCTTACAGATTAGCATCAATTAACACATCTCACTTTCAGAGTCAGTACTTAGTCAAATAATGCTTTTCAAAGCCTGTAACTTCATTTTTTTTTCTTCTTTAGCACATGAACTTCTCTGCCTTGTTTTTATTAAATGGAAATGCTACAAAACATTTGCAGGGAGACTCAGCCTGAAACTGGACCAGAAACATTAACTAGCTCAAATGAGAAACACAAACTAAAAAGCTGTCTGTCCATTTTGGAAACATGCAGATAATGTGTATGTCACTTGAAATTCACATGCATTTGGGATCTGCAAAGAAAAGTAATATACAGCAATGATATCTTTGATCATCGAAAGAACTCAGAAACATAGGAACTGTGTCGAGTGTGGTTATCATCAACCCATTTTCTATTCCCAGTGCACAAATCATTTCATGCATTCTACAACCCAAGCCACGATGCTGGGCTTCAAAAGCAATTTCAGCAGCAAAATAAGGTGCTTTTCTTCAATTTTCAAGCCATTTGTACGAGGTTAGTGTTGTTTACCCACCTGGTACACTGATATTTACATACCCCTTTAAAGAAAATTGGTAGGTATGATTTATGGAGTACTGTAAGAGCACAATTTTCCATGTAGTGCACCTAATCTGAAAGGGCACTTGCAAAGGTCACTCTGGCCATACAAATACCAAGTCTTCTCTTTGGAATAAGTTAGGATATTCATTTTTCTTGGAAAATGTCAGCAGTACCCTACTCCAGGGGTTAGTTTATGCAGATAAATGTGTAAGCCTTTAATCTTAAGGCAAAAATACTCTACACAAATGTAAGAGAAGTCCATCTATCACTGTTAAGACCTGTAATTTGTTTTTATTTAAATCCCAAGCCAGGGCAGCCTGGGCAACAAAACTGTTAACATGGTAGCTCACATCTGAGCCAAGATTAAAGTATATAAACATACATCTGCTTTCAACCTGGGTGAACAATACACCATGTCTTCTGAAAGCCATAATCTGGATTTCGAGCATCTTCAATATTTGTTCTTGTTGTGCTACTGTGAAGTCTCAAAGTGCCTGACCTTAGCATGTTAAATTGTCCAATAATGCACCGTGTATTTGCAGCATTTTATCTCTCAATGAAGAACAGTGACAAATGTTTTTATAGTAAACACATCGTAACTAAAAAAGAGATTCATTTTCCAACTTTGGACGAAAAGGACACAGACTAAGAATTGTTTTAAATAATTCCAGTGTTATTTTTCACATAAAATATTGATTTTTTTTTTTTTTAATGTGGGAAATGCTTTATTTTTTTTTTTTTTCTCATTTATAATGACCCATCTTAATCATTACTGGAAGTTGTTATTGACAACAAGAAACGCTTCCATCTTGGTTGTTAATCATATCCATGTGGGAAAGTTGTTTTTATAGATAGTTTTTCATGCCTTGTTTTAAATCATGTTGCAGAATATTTTATAATGAGGAGTCTCAGCTTTATTTGAGTTCTCTCAATAGCCCGAAACAAAGAATGCAATCTTAATGAGGTCTAGGAGATTTTTAAATGGAAATCATGTTGAAGTGCTTTTCAAAAGCGATGTTTCAAATGTCTAGACTAGGGAAGCTAATACATATTGTTTTAGAAAACGCTGGTCAGTACTACCAAAATTTGTCAAGGTCTATAGTATTTCATACTGCATAAGGATGACAGACACACTTGGTGGATCCAAGTCCATCGGTATTGTCCTCTCACTTTTTTTTCCCTCCTATTTAAACAAGTAAAGGGTGGTGCAATATATTGCTCTTGTACAACCTTATTTCATGTGAGCCATCTTAGAAGTGATCTGGACATTGTGTAATTTATTACAACCGTAGCAAAGATGTATGGTTCAAACAAGCTGAATCAATGAATTAGGAAGCTCCTCAGGACTTGATGCAACACAATGGTTTATTATGGAAGAATAATTCTCTTTCATGTGTTGTAGAATGTGCAAAATAGAACTTCTAAATGAAATCTTAATGCATAATTTTGCTAGCTCTCTTGGATTTTCTCCTGTGTGCCTTTGATGAGTTATTTCTAAAGTTAGAGCCCTTTTGTCTTCACGGTAACGTGCAAGAAACCCTGAGAAAGTAGTCTACCTGCAAGTCAATTCCTTTCATGTCTTTAGTCACCCTGGATGATATCCTGGTTCCAGCCAGTATACACCTGTGTATGACCAGTGAGATACTAATGCTGTTTAATGCTTCTCAAGATAAGGACTGACCGGTTAATAGATGGAACCACAGTACTGGCTGTGAAAATAAATCTCTATACTATGCTTTTAAAAGCAGAGAACAAGAAGTGATTTTATTTTTCCCGAGATTTGTGAATCCTGTTGGGCCTACATTTCCTTTGGTGCTGATTTTATCTGTCTGCAGTTTCACTTAGAAGCAATGCACCCATGAAATGGAGATTAGCTGCAGTATCCAAAGCTCAATAGCTCTGTTCACATATATTCTCGAAGGTTAATTAATCCTGAAGTAGCTCAGCTGTTTCTACAGGATACTGAACTATATAGTTATACTGAAAGTAAAAAAAGGTCCCTATATACTCATAGAAGTTGTAGCCACAAGACAGAAACAATTTGGGGACTGAGGTGCAGGTAGCCTTGTTACCATAAGAGAGAGTAATTAGAATTAAGTGTGAACCTGTGTGAAAGCTGAGTGAAAAGGAGCCCACTCTGTACTGAAAGCTATGAGTGAACCAAAGAGCTGAAGTGGATGAAAATACCAGCTTAAAAGTCATAGTTTCATTTGAAGCATTAAAAAAAACCCAAACCACTAATGATCTTTTATAGGCCTTGAAAAAATGACACTCATCAGAGGATTTTTTTTTTAGATTGATCTGTTGTATTCTTTGCCTCATTAGAACAAACTCTAATACAGGGAAATGAAGTCCTTACACAGAAGAATGTAATGGTCAAAATAAACAGTTTCATTTTGTTTTTACTAATAGCTCTGAAAATGGTGCAAAAAGTGATCCTCTTAGAGAATCTAAAACTTTCACTATGGACCATGTTGAAATCTTCTTCAGCATCTCCATATTGCCATTAAAAATGTAACACAAACTGGATGAGATTCCAAACAGGCGATTAGTTTGCCATTGAAGCATAACCAGTGCCTCAACTAAAACAAGAAAACAAACAGTTGAACATGTTAACATAATTTTCTATCATTTCTTTTTTGATGTGGATTGGATGGAAAAAATCTGGGATGCAAGCCATGATGCAGATTTTTCAAAATTGATTAGCATTTTTGGACAGTGGCAGCAATTTCTGTGGTGGTGTAATTTATTTTAAGCTAAAATTGATTAGTGGTTTTTTTTTTTTAAAAATGTGCACCGAAACTGCTATGCAAATCAAGGTAAATGGAGCCATGAAATGATGGTAGAAACACAAACTGTAGTAAAATGTTAACTCAGTCTCTAGTGAAGGCCAGTCGATATTGTGGAATATGTAAGATGACTGTGACTGGTTTTCCTTGGGTTCAGATTAGCGATTTATAATTGTCAAACACTTCTTACAATGTGTAAAACAGACAGCATGTTTGTGGAGTAAAGGTTGTTTTGTTCATTGTCATAACATTAATGACAATGGATAAATTCACTTTACTGGTAATGTGGATGTAACATATAATTCCATGGAAATTTAATTGTAGCTTAATGTTAATGTCCACTTACTTTAATGTTTCGGTGACTTTAAGAATTGTCATTGCAAATATTCAGTCAATCCCAGCCAACTGTTAGTATAAATGGATTGTGTTTTTACAGCTCTTTGACTTCCTCTCTATTTCCAATACAAAAAAAAAATTCCATACACAGAAACTATGTTCTTTTGGTGTTATCAAACACAAACAGAAAGTTGAGGAGTGAGTCATACCAGGGCAATTCTCAAAAGAATGAGATCCTTCAAAGGTCAGCTTTTCTTGCTCGTCAATTGTTGACATTTAAGCATTTATTTCAGACGTTGCTGATAATGTTTTCTGAGATAGTGGGGAAGAATTGCTGTGGTGGTATGCAATTATGAGCATAATGAAATGCAAAAATGCAAATAAGGTGATACGTGCCAGTCCTTTGGAGTGCCTTTTGTCAGAATTGCAGGCACCATGAGACTTTGATAGATACTATGTCAGTGCTCATTGCTAGAGCTGTGATATCTTTTAAAGAAGCATCTCTAACATGTTATCACTGGATGCTAATTAGAAGTAACCTTTGAAGATGAAAAATTCAGGGGTCATATTCCACAAACTCTAAAAACAGCACTGAACTAATTGTGTCAATATAATTTTGCTGCACAAGCCAGCATTACCCTTTTTTATGCTGCATTTATACATCAACACTGTAATATCCAGTTCAGTGATACTTACCATCCCTTCTGCACTACCGAGTTTTTAATGTGGCTGTAACCTGCTCATTAAAGTCTCTGCATTTTAGAGTAAACCATGAATAAACATTCTGGTGTATTTTTTTAAAAACTGAAAAACTCTCCAAGGCCTTCAAAACTCAGTCTACTCTTAGATCCGAGAAAAACACTTGGACAGAGTGAATATGATAAGCTACAAATATACTAAGGCTGAAAATCAGAAGAAGAGCAACTGAAGTAGTGGAGAAAGGAAGCAATAGGGTTATGTTTTGGTAGTGTTAAGATGGGATGTGAACTACCTTTAAATTGTTTTTTATGACATAGTTGCCTGCAGTAACTGGGACATGACTTTGCTGAACTAGAAGGTCCTAGGTTTCTAAAAAGTGCTGTATTTTCACAATTATATATATGGTTAAAATGTAAAGGAAATGAATACATTTCATATGTGAGACTAGAATAATATTGGCCCTGGAGTATGCTGGTCTGAAAAAGCTGTTTTTTCAAAGTAGATGCTTTAAATTCAGCATTTGAATAATTCCATTAATTTTGGCATCCACAATTGCACTCACTGGAATGACTGCTTGCAAAGAGAGGCACTTAGGAAGTCCACTGCTGTTTTGGGTCCACTGATTCAGCCCATCAGAGAATCAGGTTCAAAATTCTTGATGGTTATTCCACTTTACAATATTAGGTATAGATAATATTTTTTCTTTGGTAGTTTAACTGAGCATGGCCTAGAAATAATAATTTAAAAATTGTATCCATGAGTTCTATCTGTCAGAGAAGCAGGACTCAGGCATGTGAAAAATTCAGATTTTGTCTGACTTCAGCCAGCTGGATTTACTGTTAAAAACACATTCAAATGTCAGACCCAGAGCAGGACAGCAGGTAAATGTGAAATAAAACCAGAAAACAAAAGGAGGAAGTACTTTACATATTTTAAAACAGCAGACTGGCTTAATACGTCCTTATACAAGTTAAGTCTTGCAATTCCTCTAGAACCAGGGATGAATCAGTTCCTGAAATGATTTCTTAAAAAATTGTTCCTGTTGCCAAGTGTTCCTGTGAAACTGAGAATAAAATTCCAAAGGCAAACATAGTTGCTTAACAGCCACTGAAAAAGGGGGCATGTTGAGCTTAATTGCATGGAATAGCTACAGCTGTCAATAATTTATTCTCTTTTGCAGCATCTAATGTATTCCGATTTTAAGTTTTTGACAGGGAAACCTTAAAAGAATTAGAATAATTTCTCTATTTGTGGGTTGTTTTGCATACAATATATATCAGCTTTGATGTTATTTCGCTAGGGAGCTAGTTGCCAATCCCTGTGTATAGTTTTTTCCAAAACTTTTAATGTGGTTTTCTTTTATGATGCTCTCTCAGATATAAAGCTACTGTACTTTGGCTACCAACTTAATCAATCCTCATTATAATTATACTCAGCATATTATCAACTTTCTATTGCACTCAAAATTACTTGCCCCTTGGGAATGATGCTAATAAGAATATGAAACAGATCTCAGGCAAAACTTGCGTCTCTCACATTTCTTGCAGATTTAATTTTTAGAGGGCTCTCTGTCACTTTTGAAATAGAAGATGCTGCATTCTGAAACTCCTTTCTTGATCTGTCTTTCGTATCTGTCTGTGATAGGTTCTAGTCATCAGCTAAGGCTCCCACGTGCTATGATAATGAAAGTGATAATAATTTTTAGTGTTACTGGAAGATTATTTTGCCTCTGTCAGAAAAGCTTGGCTGTAATATAAAATCTCTATCATACCAGGACGCATGAGATGAATTAAAGCAATAAGTGTACACCTGCTACTTTAATCCTATTTTCTGCAGCACGTCAGTAAATTTTAATTTATAGGACTGGTAAACTAAAAAGATATGGATGAATTCCTAACTAAATTCAACGGCAAAAATTCATTCACTATCCATGTTTGCAAAACTTATTTACAGTTGCCTAAATGATATTTATCAAATTCAACTGTTTATACTGCCATACCTTCCAGTATCCCATTTCCCTAACAAATCATGACCATGATGTGGTAACCCATTTAATTAAGGATCACTGCTCTGTGTTATGGTCCAGAGAGGGATACTATGAACCAGGGCATCCTTGTGTTGGATCCATGTCTCATCACTGTTTATTTCTAAATATGCCAGTTCAGTTCTGCGGCTGGGTGTAGAGACACAAAGTCCAGCCTGTGCCTCATTCTTGCCAGTTTTGTTTCTCATCCAGAAAAACATGAGCATCTGCCAGGACCGGGTTCAACATGGAGTGATTCAGTGTTGGAACTTACTGAATTTATTGGTGGCTTAATGACATTGCAGTAAGTATAATTAATGTTTAAGCTTAATTCAAGACATAAGAATTGGATGAATATTGCTGGTGGAGGCACATGCTCTTACCAAAAGACAAAAGGTATGAGGGTGCATTGTCTGTCTGCTTTGGTCTAGTAGTCTGTCTGTACAGATTTCCTCACAGCTATAAGGCAGCTGCTGCTGCTTGTTTTCCAGTGAAACAGACTCCGACCTGATTTTAGATCTAATCCCCAGTTGAGTTGACATTTTGTGTGACATACAGTTTGAGGGAAAACTCTGTACAAATTGCAAATGGTATATCTTCTTCAGAAAGAGTGGGAACAGTGATTCATTTTCCTTGATTACCACTGAAGCTTACCAGTGTTTTTCTCATGCTGCTGCTAGAATATGCTAGACGTGAAATCTAGAGACAAAGTTGGTAGCCTACTCTTAGCACAAAGTGCTTAATTTCCTATACTGTGTTCCTTCCAGGTGTCACAGGGAAAACACCATTAGGAAGCTGTATTTTGACCCAGCACATCCTTTCTCATAGGCAGTATGAGGAGTTATCCCTCAGTCTGGGTTTCTTAAGAACTAGGTTCTTGGTACATATAGGGGAGGAGAACATACATCTGCAATGCATATGGTAACCCACTGCTTGTGGAAGGAAGTTAATATACAATAAATTTATATATTCACGTTGGATGGGTGTTGTTTTAGTGTCCCCCTCCTTTTACTTCTTTTCTGCGAACAAGGGCATGTGGCCACTGTGTCATTCACCTGCACTACACCAGCCTCAAAATTCACTGCTGTAAATGAAAAGAGAAACATCTCAAGCTTACATTGCTAAGTCTGAGTCAGGTCAAGAAAAATGTGGCTTAGTTTTCTCCCTGTTCAGGCTAGCATGTTTTTTAAAGATATATTCATAAGTTCTGTCACCTGAAAAGGTTGAGATTCACTTTTTAATTGACAAGAGCCCAGCATCCCACATACTCCTGTAAAGACTTAAAATTCTTTAAAACCATGTTATTTAAAGTAATCCATGCTGAAGAAGGGCCACCTGACTACACTTCCTGGGATCACACACAGGTGGAAGCAGAGGGCACTGCCTACTCCCAGGTATTAATGCTCACACATGGGTGCTTTTGGGTTTTGGACTGTGTTTGGGGTGGTGGGTTGTAGGTTTTTTTGGTGCATAGGCAGATGTGTGGCTCCAGCACTTCTGTGTGAAGGTAACTTTGACACTTGTGTTTTTCCTAAATGTTTAACTGCTTCCTTCAGTGTTGTCTTTTCTTTAAATTAATGCTTTTGGTATTGTAGTAGCCAGAAGCACTTTAAGGTATAGCTTTCTCTTGTGCTTGCCACTCCATGTTTTACTTTAAGCTTTGTGTATGTTCGGTGTTATAGTAATAGAAAAGAGATGTCTTGCTGGCTTTCCTAGTGTTGATGCTGGTTGTAACAGGGATGTGTGCACCTGGGTGTGCATGTACTGGCAGTGACCTGTGTTTCTGGTGCCAGGTATTTCTACCCCTTGGTCTACGCAGTTAGTGAATGCTGTAATTACAGTAAGCTGTTGTATCCCAGTAAATACTAGGTTGTGAGCTAATTAGATGCCTCATGGAGGGAGAGACCCTTCTGTGCACTGTGAAGAGTGATACCCGGGGTGGTGGTGGCTCCAGGAGTGCAGGAGGAGAGTGCTAAGCATCAGCTCTTTGAAAACTTTCCTTCCTTAGTGGTTCACCTGCCTTATTGTTGGGAGGGAATGAGAACACATCCCAGTCTATCCAGCTCAGATGTGGCCTGTCTGACCCACGTAATGCTGCTGGCACTGCATGAATTTCTGCCTCTGGATTCTCCTGTGTAAGCAGCCAATTTATGGTTCCTTCTCCCACTGATGGGGGAAGCAGCTCTTTGTGCCCTTTATGCCCCACTCATAAAAGTCTGGACTTAATTTGGCCCATGTGAATTAGGCCTGTAAAAACAAAAGGCAGGTGATGTTTGCAACACCAGGCTCACTGAATAAATCAGCTCTATTCTTCCTTTCTTTCTTTTTTTTTTTTAATATGTTAATGTCATACAGTGAGCCTAAAATAAAATTCTCATTAATGAAGAAAAATAAAGCGCCTCATGAACTGTATGCCACAGCCATACATGTGATACTCCTCCACTTTATTAGCCTGCTGCCGTACCTCACCAGTGATCTCGGCCTGCTGAGCTGGGCTGCCCGTTTGTTCACTGGGATGGGAGGGTAATTAGTTCTCCATGCTGGCTGTGTCCCGGGCCTCTCCTGAGCAGAAGCTGACAGCCATGTGTAGCATTGTGATGTGGAATACTGGTCATTAGGGACAGAGCTGAGATTACCTATCTTATTTCCTTTCTGCCCTAAGGTCAGAACTGAAGCACAGTCCCTGAGGTGAAGGGCTTTTGCTTTGTACCTAACACTACCTAACTAGCTCCCTCAGAGCTGGCACCTCAGGGAGACAGCAAATCTAAAATAAACATCATAACTAACGTGAATAATGTGAACGAAATGGCCCTCTCCATACAGGAACACACTTTGTCATTTATGGTCAGTGCTACCACGGAGGCTTCAGTACTTGTGTTTTGTGGTTTCTTGCATTAGTTGTGTCAAGCCCATATTCCTTGTGCTGGTTTCATGGTGCAATTCCAAAGGGAGAGGGGAGAAAAAACACCAAACATGCAAAAGTCAAGGACTGCTTAATTTTTCGTGTAAAAAGGCTATATGTAGGACTGATATCTCCCCACTGCAGGGTTACTGAGGACTCCATGAGTGTAGGAGAAAGGTACTGTGGATTCCCGGTGATAATACCACTGTGCCATGGCTACGCTCGCTGAGGTCTTCCTATGCCATGCAGAGGTGGAAGACGAGGCTGTATAAGGAGGGAGGCAACAGATGGAGCAAGGAGATGACATCGAGGACCTGACAGGGAGAGGAAGGAAAAGAACAAGGACAGAAAGTCAGGTTTCTGAAAACAGTGGCCCAGAGTAGCGCTGAGTCTGGTCTGGCTCCTCTGTAATAGCTCTCTCTTGGCTCCCCTTAGAATTTAAGGGACCCAAGGAAGTCTAAAGTATACCATTATACAGGATATACATTATCAGTTAGCTCTTCCTGAAAGTCTGACTCCAATTCTAATATTTCAGAATTAAATAATCATATCTTCCCTTTTCATTGCTCCATTACTGAATCTACATAAGGGTTATATTTGGAATATGGCAGAAACACATGCATAAACAGACAAAAGCTTATAATTTATAAGATCACGTCTTAAAACTCCTACAGCTGTAATTAAAAAGATGTTTGTTTTATTGAAATTCGCATTCAGCACATCCTTATATAATACAAGATTTTTATCTCTATGTATTATATAAATTATAATGTACTTGATTAGCCAACATTAGTTTAAATTCTTCACGGCATTCACTGATTTCATAGCAGTGACTATTTTGCCACAATTCAGTATGTTATTTTACAGCTGGCTTCTACCACTGCTGGTAGGTAACTATGTGATATATAACTTGCAAGCAGTCCTGCTGTTTGTTACTGGCAATTAATTTCTCTGGTGCCTTTCTTCCATTCAGGCCAGGCCTTTATGTTCTAAATCCAGCTATTCTAATACTCCCCACTTCTGCTGTGTAGAAAAGACTCAGACTGACAGATTATCGCAGGGCAGTTAAGCATGTAATTGCTCAAATGAGTTAAAATCCCTTCAAATATCTGTCTTTGTACCTCATCACACCACTTCATGGACTCAAATATTTGACAATTGATGAAGATAAACTAAAAGGATCTTCATTAGCTACCAACCACTGTGACAAGCTTCTTTCAGCTAAAGGCTGGTGAAGTTTGGGACTTATTATCTACTTAAAAACTGCAGGAAAGCAGAAAAATACTTCAGTGTACTTTAGACTAGAGAAAACTACAAGCTTACATGGTAGCTGGGGTCAAACAAAACCGTGGTTTGCTAATCTAGAGCTGTACTTGTTACAAACGTGCAGTGAAATACCCATGGAATTTTACAGGATAAAAACATAAAGGGAATATTTCAAGCTTCTGATAGCAGCAATCAGCACAACCTCACAGCTGACGTTAAATACAGTGAGCTTATTCATTACAGTGTAAGCGTGCATCAGAAATCCGTTTGTCAGTGATGCCCCTTTTTTATTGCATTGCAGTTTCACTGGGGGGAGTAAAAACTTTGACTTTTAGTACAGTCACCTGGGTTTCAGGTGCTGTGTTTGAGGATGCTGAACATCATTGCAGCTAGCAAAAACTCAGGGCAGAGTGGGCCGCACAGATTGTGTGCTCCCATACAGTGGATGTGACGATGCCTCAAGCTAGCTTACGTTTTGAACGCCTGAGTTTTATAATGACTAGGAATTTTAAAATCAGCTGATCACTGTGTTGAAGATGACTGTTGGAGTACTGCCAGAATTATTGGGTGAAATCACTGCATGGACTATGAGGGGTTAAGCG
Source organism: Eurypyga helias (assembly GCF_000690775.1). Classification (NCBI taxonomy): domain Eukaryota; kingdom Metazoa; phylum Chordata; class Aves; order Eurypygiformes; family Eurypygidae; genus Eurypyga; species Eurypyga helias. The sequence goes on along the minus strand of NW_010227569.1, from coordinate 756 downwards.
TGTCACTTGCATCAAGGGAAAATGTTGCACGAATGTCTTTGTACGTCTGTAACTACGCATCTACCTTGCACGCGTTTTATTTTTGTTGTTTCTGCACAGCGAAGAACAAGTTTTCTAAGTGTAAAAAATATTTATGCCACCTGCAGACGGATAGATCCTTAATGTAAGATAAGGTGAAGCAGCATGAACAGTGAGGTGTTCAGTGTGATGTCTCTGAGACGAAGCCGCACTTCAGGTTTCTGTGAACGCACTTTAACGGGCAGGTGGGATTTGTATTAGTTCAGCACTTTTCATTGCAGGAGTGACAACGTTCTGCCACAGCTGCCTAGAGGAACACAGCAGTTTAGTACGGGAGTAATTGTGTGTGTGTGTAGTAGGTGTTCTGGCGAGCTGTGTGTTGTAGGCCCCTAAGCAAAGCACAAGGCCATGGGATCCTGGAATGTATCAGAAACATTAAGGAAGTTTTCTTGAGGCTCTTAGAAAAATGCCCTATGTTCTTATATCCTCTATCTGCTATGAGTTTTTAAACTAAAAAAAGTATTTCTCTGGTAACATTAAGAATTTTTGCCCTCAGGTTGCTGTTCCAAAGCGAGTGTATCTAGATTGTAGAGTCTCACAGAGGCTGCAAATTAGAGTGGCCTCTAGTCACAGTCTGGACCAGGTGGAAGTATCTTTATAAAACATATTTGCCCTCATTTTTCTTGAAAATCAGTAGTTTGGGGTGGGCTGCTGAGGTTCTGGGGTGTCCCTGTAGCG
>NW_010227568.1:2313-2607 GCF_000690775.1 Eurypyga helias | reverse complement strand
GTTTGCTGATGTGGCAGGCACTTGTATCTGCGCATGGCCCATAGCACTCTTCTTGCTGTTTCTCTGTGGCAAGGGCTGGCCATTCAAGTGAAATTCAGACCAACACTGCTTGGCAAAATGACCATTTTTTCCACATTTATGACATGTAACCACTGCTGCTCCAGCCGTGCCACCCTTGTTACTTTTATTAGAACACACTGCCTTAATGTGCCCACTCTGGCCACAGGTAAAGCATTTCTGGTCTTTTGTTTTTATAGCAGCCATAGCTGTGGCCAGGGCTTGAGTTTTATTCTC
>NW_010227568.1:0-2241 GCF_000690775.1 Eurypyga helias | reverse complement strand
TAGCAATTGGCATTTGCATTGTCTCTCACAAGTTGAGTTACTAACATAGTCCTTAAATTCCCATCAAATACTTGTCTTTCCATTGCAGCTTGCAACTTTCCAACAAACTGCAAAAGCAGTTCTCTAGCCCCCTGTCAAATCATGGTATATTTTGCTTTAGGTTCAGCTAATTTGGCCGTCCGTATTAGGCCTTCAATACCCACAGCGTTAACCTGTTTTAAAATTAATGGATGCCACTGTGCCTGATGTTGTGGATTAGAAAACCATCCCATTCCTGTTAGCACATCCGAACCATTACCAAAACACACATCATCTTGCAGAAACTGTAAATTTCTAAGTGCTTGGGCATCAACCTTCTGCGCCCATATAGTTCTAAAAACAGCACACTGCACCGGTTGAAACATTATCTGCACTAACATAGCAATATCATAAGGCATCATTTCTCCCATAGTTAACAGTCTGATTAATTGCATAGTCTCTGGAGAATTCGGACAATATTGTGCCATATATTTTTGCAAATCTCGGATTACCTTCCATGAATACGTTTTGTGCTCGTCCATTATCCCTTGCGCTGGGCCCCCCCTCACAACAGGAAATGCCATTGTCGCAGAAGGATTGGCAGCGGGCTCTGTCATTGGGGTGTCTTTCACCTCAGATAAATCCCAATTCCCTTCCTGCAAAGCCCATGCTTTTACCTCTGCCAAAAGGATAGAGGATTATATGGATGAACAGTAATACGTGCTGGAGGCAAATCCTATGACTGCGGCATCTTTCTGCAAGAGGGACCCCCAGGAAGTTTCTCCGACTGTCATTCCACTTTCTGGTCCTGCTCATTCTCTTTCTCCTTTCCACACACCCCCCCCCGATTCATTGGATTATCCCAACTGTCAGGACCTTCATCTGGGAGTGGGTGATACAAAAATTAGTTCATAGAGTGCTGAGTTTCTCCTTTTTCTGAAGGAGGAGGTGGTGGAGCCGACGGCTTTACTGGAGTTGAATTATCGGTGTCAACCGGGGGCCCCAGTTCCAGCCCACTTAACAGCTCTGCAGGTGTTTTATAAGTTCTATCACGAGCTGCCAAAGAGCATTTTGGGTACATCTCATCATCAGAATCCACCCAACGCTTCACCCTCCTCTGCGGCTCATGGGTTTTAGGGCGTACTCCGGAATCTACAATCTTTTCTCCTTCCAACAATACGTTCCCCACTGTTCCCTTAGTGTCTATAATTTATACATTCCCCTGAGTCTCTTCCTCTGCAGGGAGTGGCACAGGTGGTTCAGGAACTTGCGCAGTATTAGAAACAGGGGTAGTGCCCTCTGCCTGATCTCGCTGCGCTTTAAAGTCTTTCAGAGTCTCATAAAGCAGACGCCACATCGTTAAAAGTGCTGCAGCGTCTTTGGGCCCCTGTGTGGAGCAGTCAATCAATTTATTGCCTAACTCTTTCCAGACAGAAACAATAAAAGAAGCTACGGTAGTTGCCTCATATCCTTGTTCTTTACTCCATAGTAGCATTTTTCACAATAACAATTCCTCCAACTTAACTCCGCGTTTTTGCAAAATCATTCTCCACATAGTAATGATCATAGTCTCTTCCTTACTTAAAGAAGTACCCATGTTCCCAGCAGCTCACCTTATCCAGGTGTCTCTTCCACAGCCGGCTCCAGCACCTCTACCCGCAGCCCTTGAAGTCCAAATGCTGTGATCATGTCGGGGTCACCAGGTGTTGTTGTTGAGACGGACAAGACACACACAGAATTGTGCACGAAAGTCAAAAGCCAAAATGCCCCTTTACTGTTTTCACAAAACCTTTTTATATCTTTCTTAAGAATGTGTGTCCATACATGATTGGTTCACTCAAAGACCAACAGTTCATGACTGGATAAAATCTTCTTTGTTACATCTTCGATAAATTTCTTCCACTTCTGGAGGCAGTATCTTGATGTTGTTTACTCAGCACTTCTCTGGACTTTCTGGACTCTTCAAGGGTACACGGTTATCTGATCAAGGTCAATGATAAACTTGCATTCGGATCCCTTTGACCAGCCGAGGTATCAAAGAGAGAAGGAATAACAGAAGTAGAGAAGGAAGGAAGGAAATAAGAAAGGAAAGAAGGAAGCGAGGACAAAAAGAAAATAAGAAAAAATAATGTAAAAAAACTGGAGGGATAGAATAAAGGAAGGCAGAGAGGCACGAAGGCAAGAAGGCAGAAACGCATGAAGGCAGGAGGGCAGGCAGGAAGG
>NW_010227567.1:3545-46255 GCF_000690775.1 Eurypyga helias | reverse complement strand
ACCATGTCTGCACATCCCTTGAACAGCCACAGGGGTGGTGACTCCACCACTTTCCTGGGCAGGCTGTTCCAATGCCTGACCACTCTTCATGTAAAGAACTTCTTCATAATACCCAATCTAAACCTCCCTCTGCTTAGATGTTACTCTAAAACCCAAAATGCCAAGGGTTGCCTGTTGCTGGCTGGCTGTTGCCAACTCTGTTGGCAAAGTTCATGGAAACAGGCTCCAGGGAAGGGCTGAAGGAGGAAGTTGTGCCCAAGAGCATTTTGTTTTATAAAGGTATGTGATTTTTTTTAAGGCAGGCTACTGAATTGTCATCTTGAAGGTGATGTTTTAATGCCTGCAGTCAAATAACCTCACAAAAAATCCAAAGTCACAAACATCAGGTTACTGGCTTTGTTTCACCATTACCTGTCATACTTGAAATAAAAGGTTCCTCCCCACAGCTTAGGGCTTCTCAAAAAGTGTCCATGACTTCATCTAGAAATACACGCTTTGTGGATGCATAATGTCAATGGGGGAATAATTAAAAAGGCAAAGTTCAAGTTTATACTTTGACTAATGAATTACATCAGATTTTAAAGAACAGTGAGCTCCGAGGTAACTTTTGAACAATGTTTATCCTCAGATTATCTTGGTTTTCCTTCTAACAATACAATTTACTTACCTCACATTTCTCCACACAGGGAGTAATGAGATAAATGAGGTGAAGGAAAAATTGGGTACTTTGTAGGAATATAACATTAGAATAACAGTAGGTAAAGTGAACTTGAAACAGTGTGCGCAGCTGTTACCAAGTACAGCTGCTTATTAGGCACTATTCACATTGCATAACCCTACATTTATAGGAACAGCCCTATCTGTGTCCTTTTGGCATTTATGGGCCAGTCAGAAAGAAGAGACTGAAGCTTCAAAAATTCTGTTTTGGCCTATGGGTGAAATCTCCTCTAAGCTGTCTGAACGTGGTCATCCAACCCAGGTAAATGTAGTTGCTAAGTTTCACTTCAGAGTTTGCTGTCAAATACACCTGCAGCTGAAGGGAAACCGTCATCTGGTTTCAACATGTCAATAAATTTCTTAGTGGAAAGGAGGCGCTTGTATAAGGTGATAAATGCAAAGAGACTGCTGAAACGGGAGAACACCACTCACTGAACAAAGAGCTGATGCCTGTGACAATCAGCTCAGTGTTGCGTACTGGGACCAGCAACTGTGGGTGTTCAAACAAGTGATTTCCTGAGAGGCTTACTGCACCCTTTGCCGCTACCCCAGTTTGAGAAATGCTTCTGCAGTTGTCGTCAGGTGGGGCCACATCCTGGATAAATCCAGAAGGGGAGGTTGCTGTGGCAGCGGGGGATGAGTGGAAGGAACAAGTGAGGACGGATCAAGAGCACCATGCCTGTCAAGAAACTCTGCTTTCCTCTCTTGGAGAGAGTTGAATCCAAAGTGAGTCATGCTGCTGCCTCAACATCATGACCATTTTCCGTTGGCCATGGGTGTCCTGCTCTGATTTGTCCTTCGGTTTTGTCTTTGTCCCAGCTACCTCCTGTGTTCCCACTAGCTCCAGGGAAGCTTAGTCTTCATTCTTCAGAAAGAGAGGAGGCAGCTTCCCTAGTATGAGGAACGTCTGTGGCTACAGGTGTGGTGTTTCTGGCAGAAGCACCATTTCAGTAGCTTGCACAAGCTGAAGTGTTTGTGTGACGTAAGATGGTTCAGTTTCTCAGGAGCTGGCTGTAGTAGTCGTTAGGTAAGCAGCTATACGGGTTATAAGTGAGCATCTCTGCTGGCATTCTGCTATATTTTCCTTTGGATTTTATGAGTCATGCCACAGTGTAAGGTTTAGGCACATTTTTCACACAGCAGTAAGTATCAAACAGAAAAAGCTCCTACTTAACAATCATGGAGAAAGGCTGAAACATTTTCCAAAGCCTTCAAGTTTGTCTGTACAAATTTCAGATGACCCAAAACCATGAATATTTTTTCCCTCAAACATCACATCTCTCTAAAAGGGCTGTTACTTGATGAGTAATATTTTACTCCACCATTTTTTGTTAGAGACCACTCGAGCACTCATACACCATCCTAGGAATCTCACTGTCATCACCAAGACTTTCCTGCTAGCACCAAAGACCTTACGCAGTGGGTGACTCCAGTGAACCGGTGCGTGCCCCTTCTGACTGCTTTCCCACACATTCTTACTCGAGTGCTTCTCCCTTCTCAGTCTCAGGTATTGAATCTTATTTAAAAAAATAACTTGTTCAAATGGTACAGCGGGAAAAGAACAAACAAACCCAGCTCAAGAAACCTAGTGGTTTCTCTTGAGAAACAGGAAGCTTAATATAGCTGTAGTCCTGTTGACCTGCAGTCAACTTCCCATGGCAGAGGAGAACTATAAAAAGTAAAGGTCTCTCTGGTTCAGTTACATACCTCATGGAATATTTTTTTTTTTCTTGAAAGACAAGTGTAGTAATAAAACTGTGAGCCAGTGGACCTTTTCCATTATTATTCTTTCTGTGTTTGCCACTACAAAGACTATTTTATAATATGTATAAATAAATCATTATGTGTATGTGGAGTACTGTGTTCAGCTCTGGGGCTCCCAGCATCAGAAGGACATGGACCAGTTGGAGTGAGTCCAGAGGAGGCCACAAAGATGCTCAGAGGGCTGGAGCCCCTCTGCTATGGGGACAGGCTGAGAGAGTTGGGCTTGTTCAGCCTGGAGAAGAGAAGGCTCTGGGAGACTTTATTGAGGCCTTTCAATATATGGAGGGGGCTCATAAAAAAGATGGAGAGAGATTTTTTACACGGGCCTGTAGTGACAGGACAAGGGGTTACAGTTTTAAACTGAATGAGGCGAGAGTTAGATTGGGCATAAAGAAGAAATTTTTTTAGTGAGGTTGGTGAGGCACTGGAATATGTTGCCCAGAGAAGCTGTGGATGCCCCATCCCTGGAAGTGTTCAAGGCCAGGCTGGATGAGGCTTTGAGCAACCTGGTCTAGAGGAAGATGTCGCTGCCCAAAGCTGGGGGGGCTGAACTAGATGATTTTTTAAAGGCCCCTTCCAACCCCCAACTTTCTATGATCTTATGTTTCTAAGAGCTTAGGTTCATGGACACAAGCTATTCCCTGCCAGCTGGCCGAGATTGGAGAGAGCAGGTCCTGCCCCAGTGTTTTACTAGCACAGGCACCTCTCTCAGACTCCAGCCCAACTAAACCAGCACAGCCCCCAGCCCTTACCTGTGTGTATCTTGAGGTGTGTCCGGAGGTTGCTAGGGTCGCTGAAAGCTTTGCTACAGAAATTGCACTTGTGTGCAATGGTAGTCAACTTTACTCCTATAAGGCATTTTAAAGCCCTTTATGCTATTACTCTATAGCTAATACATTTAGTGGAGCTCAGTGTTACGCAATTTCTCTGTTTCTGACAAAAACCTTGGTCATATGGAGCAAAGAACCTTTCACTGGCTTTTCTGGGGTTTGCCAGATTGCTTCAGGCCTTTTTAGCTACCACCATGTTTTCTTGGATTTATGTATTTCTTCACAGTATTGAGTTGCTGAGGCTTGTGTGCAGTGCAAAAGTCTTTGAAGTGGCACATCAAAGACAGAGTTTGATAACTTTGCATTAGCAAACCAAAATCACATTTCTCTGGGTAGGGAAAAGTACCTTTGCACACAAAGGAAGATTCTCAGAGGAAGATTTCCAGTGTCTTGTGATTAACCAAAGGGGTCAGGTTTTTCTTAGTGAGATTACGGCATCTACCTTCTAGGAATCTATGATGACTTATTACAGGACTACAGTTTTCACAAAACCAGGGTAGACGCTGCATAGGTTGAGAGAGTGCCTCATCCTGCTGTCAGCTCCATGACAGTAACTGAATGGTTTTACAAGAGACTGACAAGTGAGCCAAACAACTGGAAGAAAAGCATAGAATAAAGCTTAGAACAGACCTACCCCAATGGACTCCGGTCTGAATCTGTGCAGATCATGTTTTGCTTGGGATCTCGATATTTCTTCCTCTTCCTCTCTCTCGGGCACCAGCTTAAGAGCACCTTTACAGTTCCTAGCTGTGAGGGCAGAGTGCTGTGCAGAGCTAGAACAAGAACACAATAATTTTTTTTGCTAAACGTACCAGTAGTCCTGGCTCAGGTGCTAGAATAGGGCATTTGCAGAGGTTGGCAATGTGAACTCTGGATCCAGACAATGGAAGGTGTTCGTTTTCCATCAGCTCATCAGACAACTGCCTGCCGACATAGTTATCCATTGTTCACAGATTCTGTGTAAGCATTGAAGCTATGTTACTTGTTTTGCAGCCTGGCACAGATTAATAGTTCCTTGGCAACTCTGCTCCAAGGCTTTGAAAGCTTTTACGAAGGGTGTAAGGAGGTGAGTCATGCTCAGGAATAGTGATGGTAACACAAGGCCTTTGCAAAGCCTCCAAAAGACTGAGGGGTCCCAGACCTACCCACAGATATGTGAAGGCAGGGGTGGCTGTTGCCTCCTATGGATTCTGTTTGAGGATTTCATTGCAGTAGATCGCCTACTGCCTCGTAAGTTAGGAAGTGAATAGCATTGCTTCCCGTGCTGAATGGAGGAAACCACGGGCAGGAAATTACTGGAATTTTAATTCTTCCATTTGTATTTCCTGTGGTTGCAGAGAGGTGGAGATCACCTGCTTTTATGTCATTTAGCAAACTCCTGTCATTTCTTTAACCCTCCCTGCCAGTATATCTCTGCTACCAACCATATACATTTTGTATTCCTTTTCCTTCAGAGGTGATTTTCCATATGGAACACCAGTGTATAGGAAGGGTTAAAATCTTGAAGCTATTGAGTCCTTTTTGGTTTGACATTGTTGAGTGAGCTGCAGAAACCCTACCTGTTCTTGAGCATGCTGCAGAGTAACTAGAAACAATGGAGCAAAGGAGAAACGGAAAAATCGAGTCCCAGTTCTGTGATAACAACAGGTATTTGTGAAACTAAAGTACTCTTTCTGGACTTCAGGTTGGGTACACACTGTATTTGCTATCATGTTTGAGAACTGTTTTCTTGTGTCTGTTAACTATTGAGGTCTCTTTTCTGAATTTTTGGAAGTGAAAGAAATTCTTCTGTGGGCTGCAAGTGGAGAGTTTTGTGCAGGACCAAGGCAAGACAAGGACAAAACTCATTTTCAGAAATATTCTATTCTATTTTGAAGGTTGGTCAGTTTAAGATAGTGGTTTTTTATGGCTGTGTTAAACCTGTACAAGACAATGATAGTGACTTTTTTTTTTTCATTAGAAGCTTTCTTAGTTCTTAGGCAGATTTCAGCTGTAATCTTTATTGCAGGTTTTATTTAAAGTTTTTACAGACTGTTCACAAAGGAGAAACCAAATGTATTTACAGACTGGTAAGTAGAGTACTTCATTAGGGTGAGACAGGTACACAACCTGAAACAAAGGAGTTTTTCATCTTTTTCCTCAACTTACTTGAATACACTATCTCTGAGAAGACAAAAGAATGAAGAGAATTATTTACACCAACGAATTGCCTTGTTCTGCTCAGTTACTGAAGATAAAAATCAGAGCAATTTGTCTGCCATCTATTGTCATCGACAATGCAATTGGCAGCTCTCATTTAGACTATCAGGCAGCTGACAATTTCCATCCTCTTAGCTCTGCCTGTCTCAGTCACCTGACTAACCTTGTACAATCAGCCCTAGCATCTGACAGAGGCTTGGGAATTTGATGAAACTAAGAATATCAGCCTGGGAGTGCAGAAGAAACTAAGAATATCAACCGTGTTGGTTTGAGAAAGGAATATGAAATGATACCTTCTTTTACTGTCATGGCAGTTCAGTTGTTTGTTCTTTCAGCTTCTCACCTGGTAGACATTTAAGATCCAAACAAGAACATACTAACTACAAAGGGCAGTAGTGACTAAGATTGCTGTTTTCTGTTCCTCAATGGGAATGAAATTCAATGAGAATGAGGTGCCGCACCTACATCAATGCTTCTAGCAATCCTGCTAGATAAATAACTAGTAAATATCTATGTACTTCAATGATAGAGAAATCTGTCTTTCTGGTTTTACATTGATTTTTAACTGATCCTTAATAATCAGGATAGAATAAGGCATGTTTGCAGGATAAGATAGGACACTTCTTTGGAAAAAAAGGTAAGATTTGTAACTCCAACTTTCTGTTCTGCATAATATAACATTGCTTCCTTAAAGTAATTTTTTTTCTTTTGAGTTGCTTAAAATAGAGGAAGCTAAAAAGGCATAAGAACTAGAGACAGAACAACCAATTAAAAGGGGGATTTTAAAAATTTGTCACAATGTGGATTCTGTTTTCAGGATGTTTTTTTCACTGAAACCACTTTTTCTTGCATAGTATCTTGGGGTGACTTTGTAAGGAATCCTTAGAGAACTGATATCAGGGCAGTATTGATAATGAATTTTGTCTCTTACAGTTCAGAAATCCACTGAAGAGCATTATTTTATGAGGTACTGTGTAGATCTTGGATTTGCAACTGACTCTGACCTGATAATATTAATTCCAACACAAAAGTAAGACAACCAAAGGGTGGTAGGGTTTGGGTGTTTGGTGGAGGGGAGGGTTTGTGGTTTTTTTAAAATGCATTTATATGTTTTCTGGCAGATTATGGAATAAATTGTCCAAGACTATGATACTTTTTAGAAATCCAGGAATTGCTTTATATGCTGGAATACCTAAGAAACTAGCAAAACATTTATGCTACTTATTAATTAGCATGGTTTTGTACATCGGCAGGTACCATGATCCCAATCAGACATGTTAGAAAAGTTTGTGCCCCTCCCCTCAGTGGTAAGGCCAAGTAAAGTTACCATACGTCCCTATTAAACAATTTCCTAATGCAGCACTGACAAGACTTGGAAGTTGTCTCGAGGAACAGTATTGTCATTTCTAGGAAATTGAGCAGTGGCTGTCATGGGTAGTGAAAATCAGGATGAATGCAAGAATCTTGAACAAAGAAATGTCACTTCTGTACTAGGACAGAAGTGTAACAGAAAGAAATAATTTGTCACAGCTTTTGTGAATCTGTGTCGTGTGGTTATGTCCCACCACGCAGCGACTCACAGTCTCACTTTGCGCTCGGACACTGTGCTGCAGGCTCACACCAGGACACCCTTCTCTATTCCTGTGTGATCACCATGTAATTCTCACATTTGCTTTGAATTTGCCCTTACATTTCCTTCTCATGTGCCCTAATTTTGTCAGTCTCATGTATCGGTGTTTGTATTAAGTCAGAGGTTTGTGTGTAACAGGGCGGCGAGTTCTGCAGGGAGGCCCACTGCATTTTATTAGACCAGCTGATTTAGCTGAAAACGTTTGTACTCTCAAATCCAGTATGTCCTAGGGGTTGTGTGTGTATAAAGGGGGTGTTGTTCTACAGGAGGACGGGCCTGCTCCTCCATGTCTGGGATGCTCAGTCATGTTCACTCTGCAGGAGGTAGGACAGTTGCCTCCACACCGACTGCTTCGTGCAGTAAGATCATTGGCAAAACCATCCTTGACTGTCCATGCTTGTCCCAGTGTCCCTGAGTGAAGTGATGGATACAGACTTTTTGCAACTCATGGTATGCATCATTTATGATCACATTTGCATCCTAAACGTTGTTAACAGGTCCCTGTGAGAAAGGTGAGAAGATGCTAAAGCCATGGTGTTCTCTCCTGCTGTGTTGGCTGTCCTTGAGGCTTGAGGCTAATCCTGGTCTTAAAGTGAGGATTACTCAGAAGGGGCTGGACTACGGTATGTCTAACACTGCCAGAAGTTAATTTGTGATGAATACTCTATGCTCAGAATATAGTTCCTTAATAAAGGTGCAATGTAGAAACAAGCTCCTTAAATATTGAAATAGAATATATTCCTTTTGTCACCTCACAGCAGGAACACCCTTTGTCTATTCTCTTGCTTATTTCCTTCATTTTTGTGCACCCTGGGTGTGAATTTATCCTTGCATTGGTGATTGCATCCTCCTACAGTCCAACAGTGTTTCTACTATTTTCCTTATATCGATCTACTTTCTTAGAACCAGAATGAGGTGGTCATATAATTGCTCCCTTTTTAGAAAAGTGTCAAAAACCTGATTGAAAGTACAATATTTAATTGAAGATGATAAGACATAATTGGAAAAAAGCTTATAATTTTGGAACAGCCATGCAGCTGAGCACCTTTACTCTCATTCCTCCATTTGGCATGGGATACCATCTGCATGTGCCATTCTTTCAAAAAAATCTAATAACTCTCTGCCATAATTCTGTCCCTTAACAGAATACCAGCAATTTCCACAATATATTTGCCTTACTCTTTCTATTCATGCTAACTTTCACTGTGTCTTGCATGAGAATTATTCTATGGGTGTGGAGGGCATGCAGTATAATTGCAGCTGTTTATAGAATTAATATTAATAACAAAGGTTAACAGGGCACAAATTCAACAAAGGCTGGGTCATGCTAAAGATTAATCGTCATTTATGTACTGAACATGCTGACAGGTAAACAATGGACTTGTGATATGAAAAGTAGAGGCTCAGGGTTTATGCCTTTGAGATGAAAGCAAGGATCAGGTCCACTTATTTCTCTGTATGAGCATTGTTTTAAAGGCTTTTAAGGAGTTGAGAAGTGCAGAGCAAACATCAGTCAAAAAAACCAGAACTGATCTCCATATCTCTTTACGACACACAGGAGATTGCTCCCTAGGGATCTCTCATGCCTTCAGAAATGGGAATTCAGCCTGGTATTTCTGGGATCACTGGCTGCCTTCACTGACAGTCATAAGAGAGCTTTATGTTATTTCAGTCAGAGACCATATTTTGCTTTGGAGGCAGGAATTCCCAGGGAACCATAACTTACCTCTCCTTCATAAAAGATGCATTTTATAAGAAGGTATTCCAGAGATGAGTTATCATTGATTTCAGTTCTTTGCTTTTACAATAAACTGAAGCCTGGGGGAGGAAAAAAAAAAAAGATATTTTTTATTCAACAACAGTGAGACCAAAAGCTAAAGAAACGTGTTAAAAATATCTGAATGCAGGATGGCATTCAGTATTAAGGTTCTAGCAGTGACTTCATCAAAGCTGAGCAAAAAGAAGGAAGACACAAGGAATTTGGGATTCAGAGATGTTCTGTTTGTTGATGATAGGGCCTGTGTGCACACGTAGCATTGAAGCATTCAAGAAAGTCGGGGTTCCTTAAAGCAAGGAGAGAAGGTACCAGAAACCAATCTGCAAGCCATGTGCTTTCCTCTGTCCTCTTGTAGGCAGGAGGACTGGGATGGAGCTCCTGAAGCAAGCACTATTGAAAGAGACCTTCCCAAGCTGGAATGGGCAGGAGAGCTTCTCAGTTGTTAAGGTCAACTACGTAATTTCAAGGTAAGCAAAGGAAATACTTTTCAAAGTTTTAGGATGAAACATCTTATTGTATTCTTACTGCATAGTAAGAATTATGCAGCCTTTTTTTTTTTTTCTAGTGTAAAATTTTAATGGTTCATCTAATGCTGCTGCCACTGCTCAAACACTGGGGTTTTTTTTGTGTTTGTTTGTTTGTTTTAATAACTACTTCTTTCTACTGCATTCAGAGAAGAGCTTTAGAAAGCTTCTGAGGGAGCACATTGGCTGTTTTTTCAGTTGGTTTGTCTCAGAGTTTGGGGCAAGGCAGACATAAGCATGGCTGTGACACAGCAATGGAAATGCGTGGGAGTGAGGGAAGAATCAGTGTTATTAACAGTCTGCTAATAGGTGAAGGACCTGTAGCAGTGAAAGTAGGTTGTTTGTGCGTGATGAGAAAAAGCTGACATAGGGATAAGAGGAAAATGTGTGCCAGGGGACTGTGTATTGGGGCTGACATGGCAGGAAGGTGAATGTTACAGAATCTTTTTGGATGGATTTACAATGGTAAATCAGCATTTTGATTGTAAAGGCCTTAGATTGTATATACCTATTCCCTGCGGAGGAAAATCATTTTTCCCAGGACCAGCCAGTAGAAAAACAGGTTTATAGAGTTACCTACAGTTTCTCCAAATAAGGAGACAAATATAAAAGGTTTTTGTACAACCTTCAATCCCATCATCCAGTTTAAGCTTTTCCAATAGGTTATAAACAGAAAAACAGAAACTTCTACAAACAAAAAAACCAGAAAATTCTGGTCTTTTAGCATTACTATCAAGCCAAGCTCTGCTGTTCAGTAGTATTTTACTTACTTTTCCTTACAAATTACCCAGAACAAGAAATATGAATCTGGGAGACTTTATGTACTTCCTGGATAGGGCCTGCATACTTTGTCTAAACCTAATATTTTCCAAACAGCCTGCTTTCCAGCTTCAAATGGTGGCAGGAACCTGTCAGGAAGGTGACCCTAATGATGGTGGGTCTTGATAATGCTGGTAAAACTGCTACTGTCCACGGAATGCAAGGAGAGTCTCCTGAAGGCATGGCTCCAACAGTTGGGGTTTTCCAAGATTCATCTTAAACGGAGATGCTTTGAAGTCACCATCTTTGATTTAGGGGTGGAAGATGAATTTGAAATATCTGGAGGAATTACTATGCTGTGTCCTATTGGGTAATATTTGTTGCACAAATGGAAGAAACAAAGCAAGAATGCTAGAAGTTTTAAACAGCCCTAAGATATCAGGAAAACCCGTGTTAGTTCTGGCAGGTATAAGGTCCTTTCCAACCCAAACCATTCTGTGGTCCTATGATCTACAAAACCCCAGTTCATTCTCCTAACCATAGTTCTTGAAATTGGCCATGTTCTCAGTGGATAATCTGATTTTAGCTCACCACAAACATGGTTACTAAAGGCAGTCTTACTGCTCCCCAAGATGTTATTGGAAAATTATGGTCATTTTAACTAAAAGTAGCTGGTGCCTTCTGTCCCGGGGAAAGTAGATTAAAGGCAGTTTTTTTCAGAGATCTCTGCCAGATATCAGGAAACAATGAGGAATGTGTACTACACGATAAGATTACAGCTGATATCTTTACAATGTTCAGCTCAGTTCAACACACCTGTTTGCAAGACAACATCCTTGAGTATCAGAAACATCTATTTTGGCAGGGAAATCTTCAAGTAAGATTTTGTTTAGGGAAATGGATCTTCTCCAGACCCCTTTGCCAAGGCAACAGAGAGGATGCAGAATGGGGAAAGAGAAACTTTGATGTTCTTCAGCAAATGCTATCATTCAGACAACCTGGATTTATTTACAGATGTAGCATCTGGGTTTAACACACAGTCTTACTGTCCCCCAGCAAGCACATTTTATTTTAAGGAGTTTGGTTTTCTCCCAAGGGGAGACTTTGGTGTTGGCCAAGCAACCTTTTTGTCCTGGGCAGATATCAAGGATTCTTTTTCCAAGGATGCTACCAAGTGTAATGGTACAGGTGTCTTTCCTAAAATATGCAAGGGTCAGTCATTTCTGATAAATCCTTTTACCGAAGCATAGACTTTGCCTTTGATAGCAGAAGTGTTTTCAGTGATGAGAAGTCCTTTTTACTCTTTTGACATGCAGCCTAATATCCTCCTTACTGTATTCTCTAGGCTCAGAATTAATGCTGTAGATTTCCCAGAAACAACTTCTTCCTTTATTCCTGGCACTGGCATTAGTCTGTCAGCGGCACATGCTTCCGCTACAATCAGTGCAGACTGGAGAATGAGCGCGTGGCTGCTGTAAGTATTGTACAGTGTGATACAAGTGCAAGGGACAGTAGAAGGATTGCAAATGAAATTCAGAAATCTAGTTGGTAATTATTATTCTTCAGGTTAGATATGCTTTATCATTTAACAACAATCTATGTGAATAAACTTCTTAAGAAGGAAACATCCCCTGCCAACCCTTTTTATTTTTAATTATTCTATCTCACAGGCCATCTTTTTGGGAAGTATCAGGTCAAACATCTGTTAGCATGCTCAGTTTGTCCAGACTATGTATTACATGGTATTATACAAATATTCAGGACCACAGAGTTTGCAATGGCCACATTTGTTACTTCCTTTGTACAGTATAACTGGAAGGCTGGCTCTGTTGTTAATTATCTATTTGCTGGTACAGTGTAAAACGTCTTCCGAAGTACTTCTGTTAAAGGAAGGGCACTGACACAATGCCAAAAAATCAGAGCTTCGGAAATCCCAGATGCTGGGTTGCTATGGAAAACTGACTTAGCTTCATGTCTTTAATGACATTGCATAGTGCTGGGTTGAGATTAATCTCTCGTGATCACAACTTCTTTCCCCAGGAATTTTGCTTAGTGTGAAAAACAAAGAGAAAAGCTGAGACACTTATGGCTTCAGCTTCATATTGGGCTGGGCTCTTTCTCCGCAGCATGGTGCAGCCAATGTAGTAATGCCTGGGAAAAGAAAACAGGAGTAATCAGGATGAAGGGGTGAAAAGAGATGCTTTTGGTGCCAGATCTGTTGTGGTAGATGAGGTTTTTACAAGGCTATTCTAACATCCATCCTGCTTGCTTGGTCTACAGCTTCTACAACTCCTAACTGTAGTTCTAATACCTAAATTTGCTGGAATTCAGGTAAAAGGATATTTTTGTTGGGTCTCAGGAGGGATTTTTACAGAAAGGAGACAGAATGAATGGCTTTGGGGCAGGACAAAAATGGAGGAATGCATACATTTTAAAGGGTTATTGAAAATGTTTACAGGAAAGAGGAAGGTGGAACAATTGCAAAATTCAGAACCACTGGGTTTTGTCTTTATTAACTAACTGGCTTCTGCTGCTGCAGTCCCAGAGGCCTTCAGGGTGATCTGTCATGAAGGACTGGAATGTCTTGTGTTGCTGTGAAATCATCATATTTTTGCAAACTTGTCAAATCCTGCACAATACTGGAAAATTCATGTCCTGGAAACACATGCATATAATCAATCTGCTTATGAAGACCATGTATTTCCCAATCTACTTCAATCCCTAGAAAACTCATTCTTCATTCTAGATGGTAGAAGAAAAAGTCTTTTCAAACTTGATTTACAGGTAGTTTCTTCAATTGTTCCCTTAAAGCAGATGTTTCTTTGACTGAGTTTGTTTGGTTTTTTGTTGGTTTGGTTTCTTTTCTCTGAGCAGCAAAGACCAAGGAGGAATTACTGTGTCCATCTCAGGAATGTTTATTGCAGTTATCTTCAAAATGTCAAGGGATAGCACTGGCCACTTGTCCATGTTGCTACACAACTGCCAGCTGAGAATTAATACTGTAAAAGTCAAGTTAAATGGAGAATCTAGGTATGTACAGTGATTTTTCTAATTACTCTGTTGGAAGCAGCAGGGTTTGTAGCAGAAGGGTCACTTTTAAAAGTTCGACCTTTAGGGATCCAGTAACAGGATAGGACTAACTACTGAAGGCTATGAAAATAGATTTTTAAAGGGCTGTTTTCAAAACCAGGCTCCTTTGCTGCGTGTGTGAAGTGCAGTTAATCTACATTTCTTTGTGCGTGTGCCAACAAATGAGCTGGCTAAAGGTACTGCAATTGAAAAAATTGCCGTTTGGACATGCTAAAGGCTACAAGATTGCAAATGGAGGTTTGCAGAAATGAAGGTGGCCTAGACTGATTATGCTTTTTGACAAGCTGACCTACTATTTCAGGAAAAAACTGTCAAATGACCTGTCAAATGAAACAATGCTTGTAGTTCTCCTAATTTGAATGTTCTAGGAAATTTTTGTTTTACTCACAGACAAAATGTGATTAATTGCGTATTATCAACACGTTAACATGACCACTCACTACTTTGCGGATTGCCTTCTAAATAACTCTTATGAGACTGAAAACTTCTAGCATTTGTCTGAGAGTCACAAATCAATAAAAACGGTCAACTGCACAGTCTACCAATATCACCATAATCGTATCTCATTAATATAAATTACATTGATGTCCCAGTCTGCGAGATTTTATATTTCAAAGACTTCAATCCATGGTAGAAAGTCACTGTGGTCGTTTCCTTTCCTCCAGCTGGATCTACAAGTTTCTAGCTGGTTATCTTGAGAAGCCCATTCATGCCAAATTGGATAAAAATGTAAGTTTGCAAAGATGGTTTCTGTTAGTCAAGGGAGGAGTTGGAATGCAGCCCGTACATGACTGATTCGTTTCTTTTTCATATAGCTATGCCTGAATATCAAATACAAAATCCAAATGATGGATGCACAGCTAAGAAAGCATACAGGTGAGTTGTTGCTAACAGTATTCTGTGAAGTAATTTTCATAACGCTCCTACTGTAGCCTTTTTTAATAGATGCCAAACCATTCCTGTGTTCACAGTACAAAAAAAGTGCAGGAAGAAAAATACAGCTATTGCTCTGTACCTTAACCTGTTCCAGAGTCCACCCTAGAAATCTCTTGCATGCACATTGTATACAATATTCAGATTTTTTCTGTGTATATAGCAAGTTACCTGTAATCTTTCAGTCTGTTGTAGCTGACCGGTGTTATTCTCTAGAAATTTGAGATTAATATTTTCATGCCGATCCTTTATGCTCTTGGTACTCTGGACATAAGAAAACCTGAGTTAGCAGTAAACTGCTAAAGAGCTAGCAAACACCCCTGTAAGATCTCATAAACTTAGCACATCTTGGTTTGAACTTGAGTTCAGTGAGATAGCAAGGTGCTGCAGGAAGGCAGTGTGACACTAAGCATGCTTTTTTTCACACCAGTAACAATTCCTGTGTCACTCTTGCAGAGACATGAAGGCAATAAATATCTGTGTTCGAAAAGCATATAAGATTTTCACTTCTATAATAACTCCCACACTTTTTTTTTCTTTGTTGTTGTTGTTTCCCAAGACTAAGAATATTTGAAGTTTTCACCAATTAAAATTAATTTAATTCACCTAAGTCATATAATTCAGGTCAGAGAGTTTGTTCCCACTCCTCACTTTGCATTGTGGATATTTCTATTATCTGCTCTGCTATTCAGAAACAGGTTAAATAGTCTTTTATTTTTTCCTAAAATGGCCTATACCTGCCTGAAAATCATGGTCATTAAAACATTTCCTTATTCAGCACATTCTTAAACACTTCAGGTTTAAGGACATTCCAAGCCATGCTGTCATATTGAGGCGTTCATAATCCCAGTGTGAATTCACCATTTCTCTTTAAACCCATATGATTTTTATACAGTATGAACAGATCTTACAGTCCAATCAAACATAACCATCAGACTGAAGTTGCATGCAAGCGCCTTTCAGAACAAGTCTTCAGTCATATTGTCTGATAAAGGCCCTCTATTGCTGGGAACAAACATCCCTTGTCTCCAACACTGATATGCCTAAAAAAGTGCTAATGTCATCTTCCAAAGTATTTATTAGTATTTACCAGTATTTCACTAATCATACAGGGGAGTTTAGTTCTCTTGTGCAAACACAGAACAAAAAAGGGGACTCTGCCCTAGATACTCCTTTCAGTGCATGGGAGAGATTTCTGAGGAGTGTATTCAGTTGTGAACAACAGGAAAACAAGGCCTAAACCAGGAGGAATCGGTGACTTTTCCAGGGGGAATACTCTCACTTTTTCCCTTATAACAAGGTTTTTTTATTATTTTCTTCTTCCTTCTCCCACCATTATTCCTCTTCAGATCCATCATTTCTATAATGTCTTTGCCTTAAATAACAACTGTTTGTGATGTGCATTTGTAATAACTGCTGTTCTGGGTTTGTCCATCATTCTTTTAGAGTTAAGACAAATTGATGCCTTCGCACAGATAGACTATTCCCTAGTTAGCTCTCCAGCAGTCTTCAGATCACACATTAACCTGGACTTGAAGGTAATCTGTCTTTAATATCAGTGTGCTTTCTAAGACTTTTCTGATTCTCTTGTGTTGATTCATTTTCATTCACTACAGTCTTACTCAACCTCTCTCCTATTTACTTGGAAAAGCGATAAGGCATTTGGACATTTTGATCAAGAGCTATTTTGAAAACGGGGTATGATTGTTTATTTAATAAATTAACCAAATTTTTTAATTAACCAAAGCTAGTATTTACAATTAAATTATTTCAGAGGTGAAACCCTTCAGAGGTGCTTTATAAACAGCATAAAAGTGTTCTTTAGATACACAGCTCTTCCCCTGCTGCTTGTTCTTCATTGTTACTGGTGATATGTAATCCACGATGGCTACCATGATTGAAATCCAAAGCATCTGTTTTGAGATGACCCAGCATCTTGTATATGCACAGGTCACACCCCAAAACAAAGAAAAAGACTTCTCAGAGACATGCCTTAAGCAGCACACAGCAGTTCCTTTCTTACCTATTTTTCACCTTTGGCAACAGAAACCTCAGCAATGCCCAGCTTTCCCAGCAGCTTCGACAGTCCTCGTCATTCAGAGCATCCCCATGGCTCTCAGCACGGATTTCAGTTGAGAAAGATGTGCTAGAGCTCTGGTTGAAACTCTTCCTCTTGGTTACTGTGTTCAAGCAACTTTTGCTGTCCACAGAAACAACTCTGCAAGCAGGATATACATAGCTTGAAAGTACTAAGCAATTATTTATCAGCTACTATAGCTAACTAGCACTTACAGGCTAAGCTTTAACATGCTGACACCCCGCTGGAGTACCGGATGAGTCTTTGTAAGTCAGATATTAACCAGTTAAGGAAGTTACTGGTCTCCAATGTTCCTTGGAACAGGTTGATTCTTGATGGTTATGAGTTGCCAACTTCCAACTCTCAATTTTTTTCTTAAGGTTTTATG
This sequence comes from Eurypyga helias, assembly GCF_000690775.1. Taxonomy (NCBI): domain Eukaryota; kingdom Metazoa; phylum Chordata; class Aves; order Eurypygiformes; family Eurypygidae; genus Eurypyga; species Eurypyga helias. The sequence goes on along the minus strand of NW_010227567.1, from coordinate 29,567 downwards.
CCTTTCCATGTCAGCACTTTTCCTGTTGTATCTTTCAGGTACTAACTAGTGTCAGAAATTACACTGCTTACTGTCTGTTCTTACTGTTCTTGTCTTACATGGCCTGTGCTCACATACCTTCTCACATTTTACTAATTATTTTCTTAGTATAACTGAACCAAGGTTCCACACCTGTGCAGCACCCACACCAGGTCTCGGAGGACTGGCAGCTGGAAGAGGGCTAAGAGTTAGGTGGTATAAAAGGCTCCTTTGTGTCCCTGACCTAAGCAACTTCCAGTGCTTTTGGGGTGTGCCCGAAGATTTTCTTGAAATGTCACCCTTAGAATTAAATTAACAAATGTGTCTTTGCCACAAGAAAAAGAAAACTGTGGTCCAGAGGATTTGTGTGTGTGTGTGTGTATCTCATAGCTGCAGCTCAGAACACTCACCTAAATGCTCAAATTCAAACTTTGAAAGGATGGAGGACAGATTTTCTCTGCGATTCCTGTTTATTTCCAGAAGAGTCTTAATTTGCAGATTTTCAGGGCATCATCACTAACTTATTTGCTTACTTCAGATTTTCTTTAATATCAAGCTTTTCTTCAAATTGGGAAGAATTCTTTCTGTTCAACCACTGCTTATGCATTCTGACAGATACAAGTGTTTACAACTAGAAATACTTGACAGTGACTCTTTGCAGGGCACAGTCTATCCAGTAGGAAATCACACCGACCCTCCCTTTGCACCAGCTCCGTTTGCTCTCCCAAACCAGGGTGATTCCATGCTGTACCTGGGAGTCTCCAGTTATTTTCTTAGGTCTGCTTCACTGGCTTACTATAGAGCAGGGGCCTTTAACATCACCATCTCCAAAGAGGTGAGTATGATTTGCATGTAATAGAATTACACATGCCAGCAGTACGGGCAGTCAGCAAAGGAGACTAACACATTGTGTTTGCAATTTCACACAGATTTGGGTCACACTTCTACCACTTGTGGGAGGGATTCATGACATTCATTCTGTATGTCATCACTTAAAATAGTCCAAATCTCCCTCGGACCTAAGTCTGACCTTGGCAGCTCTAGGCAAGGAAATGACAGTTATGAACATCACAGAGTTGGTGAGCAAGGAGTGGCAGAAAGAACCAAGAAAAGCTTTCCTCTGCATGGATTCCACATAGGAGAGGAAAGGGCAAGAAAGGAAAAAAGTGTACTGAATCCACAGTCTCCTGCACAGAGGCCCACAACAAATGCATTGGCTCGAAACAGCAGCAAAATGAGGCAAGAAGGGTACAAAGAAACCAAGCTTTCAGCTGCAGGTGAAGAACATAGGAGACTTCTCTCAGAAATGCTGTTTCCACACTGGCATTAGTAGCCAGAATTTCCAAGATGTTTTGCTAAGTGAAACACGGCTAAGAATGTCTTTATAAAAATTGGTGACACAAATGGCACTGACAGACATCATCACAGTGGTCACCAGAAAAAGGGCATGTGAGATTTTTGAGTCCTGCTTCTGACAGATCCAGTATATTTCATCTAAGAAAGTCCGTAAGGCAGGAGCTAAGCAGGATGCCACATCTGTTCTTTCAAAGAACAATGCTTGTTCACTGGTATGTGCTTCTGAAGCACGTCCATGAGCAATCTGTCTCTCTTCTGTCCCACAGAGCACTGTGGGTTCCCCAGGAATCATTCTGGGGCAAGGAAATACTAAATCAAAACATGGATTTTCTAAAACTAAACAGGATATGGGGTTTTTGTTCCCCCCAAGGAAATCCTCATTTGCAAGCTGATATAATGATCCTATTTATTTAATTTGTTTACAGATTGCTACTACTTTTAACCTAAATACCAGCTTATTCAAAGACTTTGTTCCTGAGGTGAGTACTTACACAGACCTTTTATGAAAGAGCAATAGCTAATGTTTCTTACGGATATTATCGGTGTGCTAGCTCATTTGCAAAAGTTTGGAGGAGACAAGGAAACTGAGCTGGTTTGTGAATAGTGCAAGATTCAAACATACATGTCTACCCCATCATAACTCTCTGTTCTTCCTAACTATGTCACACAACTCCTTGGTCGTCTTCTACCCCTCCAAGTGCTGGATTTGCTCTCAGTCTCTGAAACAGGTATAACGACTAAGTGGTAGACATCTGTGGGATCAGTCTCCTTTGATTCCTGTTCAAGGTAATGGTATCTCTGCTATTGGTAGCCTGCCTTCCCTGTGCAAAGATACCTGATTTATGACTACTGGGAATCATATACAATGGGAAGGAATAGTCACGAGTAGCTAAGTTTATAAATGTGATGCAAGAAAATAAGATACTCTAAGATGGCTTTAAAAATACCCAGTATGGCAATATTTACTACAAAAATCCCCAGTATGGCATTATTTACAGTAAAACTATGAGAATTATAATCTGTGGCATTGCAAACTGAAGTTTTGTCCTCTAGGAGTTTCAGGTTTTCAGAAGATTGTCTCTTTTGGAAGGCTGCTGCTTTTCCAAATTCTATATATTGTCAGGGTCATTTTTTTTTCTTTTTTCCTTGGAATCACTCATTTCCCTCATTTCTTTAACATGCAGCGTTAATTTTCTCCTCTGGAAATACATTTTCCAGGAACAATCTTTAAATTATTTCTATATATATATGTTCATTATCAGTAGGTCTAAAACTTCATCACTTGCTTTATGGTCTCTGATACTCAGAGTACATGCAATGCCAATTTCGTCATTTCAGTTGGTGTAATTAAAATGAAGTATTTTTAATAGAGGTTAATTAACAAGAGGATTGGTATATAGCACCTGATTATGATGCAGCCATAGAAACTGTTGCTTAAGAAAAACTTAACTGGATTCAAAGTTTTTTCCTCTTCGAAATTCCACAGATGGCTCTGAGCTACGTAACAGTGTGCCCAATGCTGCTGAAGCTGATGGCTACATCACCACCCACTGTCAGCTTAGATGCAGACAGATGCGTCCTACAGATCACTGGCTGTGTAGAAGTGTTTGCTGTTCTGCCAAATTCAACCACCCTGCATATCTTCACAAGCACTCTAGTAAGTAACATGAGCTAGAATGTAACATTGGGTGCTGGGGCTGAACAAATCACACAGTCATCTTCCAGGACCTTTGAAAAACATAGAGAATATCAGTATAAAATAACATATATTGGTCTGCCACAGATATGCATACTGTTCTGTTGCATTTCACAGGGAGAAAACACGCACCACGTATTGTAGAACTCAATAGGCAGGTGCAGAGAGCAATTTATGAAACCCCTTTTTTCCATGTGGGAGCTTGAGTGATTAGTCAAGAATAAATTGTAATATATAAAAATGTGATTATCTGATGCCCAGTCTTCCTAAGTTGTTTGTTATAAAATAGTTCAGTGTGTCCCCAGACATCTTTTCATTAGGTTGAAAGTGAACTAGTTATGTCAGTCAGGCAAAGACTTAAATTATCCTAATGATAAGGAGGCAATCAGGGCAGTATTATCACTTTGCTCATGCAATCTCAGCTGCTGGCAGAAAGCGGAAAATTCACAAATGATTTCACTATCTACACGAATCGACCAAGAAAAGGTTTAGACATTGTGTTTCCAGTCACAAAAGCAATTGCATTTGCGCCTGTATCTGAGACAGTATCTATCTGTGTATACGGTCACTGAAGACTGTTTTGTTTTTTTCCCTGCAGACAGCCACCACCAGAGCCAATTTGACAATAAGCAAACAGAAGTTGATTATCTCACTACTTCTGAAGAGGTAACCAAGGATAATTGAGAAAGCAATGTTAATGATCCGAACATTAGGACACAACAGAACTTCATTGTGTCAGGCTGACAATGCTTGTTTCACCATGAGAAAAAGAAAACTAGTTACCTTCTTTCTCACAGGGGCTCTAAGAATCTTTTGACTGATTGGGCTAAATCTTGCAGATGAAATAGAATAATATTGGGGAACAACCATGTTTCTTGTGCAATGTGATACTACCTCTTTTTGTAGGTTAATGCCTCTCCGGACAACTGTGTGCAATTTATTGGTTATCTTAAAGGCGTCTGTTTCAGAGAATGAATTCTAAACCCTCTAAATGTTGCTGCCATGCCGTGTCTGAGCATCACGAACAGAACTGCCAGAGTGCAAACACTGCACTGGACCACTGTAACTAGCTCTCTGTATGCCTTCACCTGAGGGAAAGGGAGAAGGGAGACTACACAGCACATACTGCAATGGCAGTTGGTGTAATTAAAATAAAGTATTTTTAGTACTGGTTAATTAACAACACGCCATCAAACAAATGAGAGTAGAAAGGTGTGTGTAGTTTGAAGCAAAGCTCAGAGCATTTTAGATTTTGCTTAGATCTTGCTGGTTTTGTGGTTACAGGTGTTCTCAGCTATGTTATAACAAAATTTATTCACACTTCAAGCTGGGCTGGGTTTACAGCCCCTTTCTCCCTAAATGCACCAGGTGGGTATAAGCACATACTTCAAGGCAAGTAGCCCACATCGGTGTTCCTTCTTGTTACCTCTATACTCCAAGTTGGGGTAGAATTCCAGAATATATTATATTTTTTTAACTTATTACATGTGAGCAGCCTTTTCTTAGTTTTAGTTACTGGACCTTTTTAACAGAAAAAGAAGACTTAGAGTGATCAGACTCTGTCAGGATAAGTTTAAGAAGTAATGGTGCCACACACTTAGAGGTTTTGACATAAGAATGTGTTTTTCTGTTCTTCCAAATGTTGTTTTCCCCCAGAATTATATTTACAGTGATCTGAGGATAAATTACAGGCATCTGTGGAAAAAGTTAGGAAATCATAACTGTTAGGAATGGATATGAGTTTATTCAAATCATAATGAACATTTGAGGAGTGTGTAGTTCAGCCATTTCAGGAAATGGCAATTCCAGAAAAGTTCAATTTCCCAAGTCTTATAGTCACAGCCCAGGACTCCACATGACTGTAGAGGAGATTACTGTCAGAGAAACCCCAGTGATTCTAGAACTCATTTGTATTTGTGCCAGTTTTGAATAAAAGCTGTTGGGAATCAAAGAGTCTTTGGCAAAGATAAATGTGTGCATCAGCCGGCACAAAATTCCACATATGAATCTTCAAGCAGTATGCACAACTTGTGCCTTCATCCTTTCTAGTGAATGCTCTGCCTTTACTCCTTTTCCTCAGGCTCCAGTTCTCCCTGCTGCACTCCACTCTTGGCTTCTCTGAGGTGAGTTGATGGCTTCAGTGCCCAGGAAAGGTACCTGAGCCCTTCAGAGGTAAGAGAAATTCATCTGAACTTGTTGCTGAACAATTCTTGGTCTGTCTTGGGGATATCATCTGCCACTGCTCTTTCTGCGTGGACATTCTCTGCTCTTCTTTTTCTTTCCAGTATGAGGAAATACCTCTTGGAGTGTTGGTTTTTTGTTTTTTCTCACCAGAGGCTCCAAATGTTATGGAGTTATTACTGAGTAACATGAATGGAAACAAAGAGAATTGTCTGCCTGGGTCTGCGTGACCTAGCAAACCATCACAGTTGGTTCTGCTCGCGCCTGTGTCCAGCAGCACAAAGGCAGGCGTGGGTCTACCACCTCTTCTGTCTGTTCCTGACAGCCAGCCGGAATCCACAGCTGGGTTGAGCAGGCGTAGCGGTTGGAGTGGATACAGTCAGGCTTAAGTTTAGCATCAGAAATTACCATGAATCACTTCAACCAAATATCGTAAAAAAGAAGAGTTAAAAATTGAGGATAAAGAAACACCATGCCACTGCTTAGGGCATTCCCTGCAGACTGAGGAATGGTCAGTGCGACTCTGCAGCAGCTCAGCCCAACCTACATCTTCGAGTGAAGGGTGGAGGACAGTAATGACAGTGGCATAACACAGAGCACCAGGACAGGGCAGTTCTTGCCACCCAGAGAACAGTTCTTTTCTGAGAGCTGAGTCCTGGCAGCTGAAATGGGGTTGAATAGATTTCATTCCTAAAGTTAAGGCTCAACACAGATACTTAACATATGGGGGGAGGGGATAAGACTTCAGTTTAACATATATTAAGAAAAATGGACACCTCTTTGCCATGTGTATTTTCCATTGCTTGGCTGTAACTTAAACAAAATTTTTTTTTTTTTTTTACCTGAGATTTTCTGTGCCAATCTCTGTTCTGATCTTTTTGCATGTCACTCCAGTTCTAACCCTCCATGTTCCCTGTCAAGCTGCAATCCCGTAGGCATCAGGCAATAATCACCAAGTGTGTTTTGTCCCTCACAGAAGGTGTCACTGGTGGAGAATTTTCTGTCTTACGCTTTACGGAGTGCAGTGATCCCAGTCATCAATGGTAAGGATTGTGGCCAGTTCCTGAGCACAGCTGGTGGGAAAGCAAGACTGAAACCATAAAAGGAAGTGGCCAGCTTTAAAGACTGTATTATGGGAGGTTTTCCGTCCTTTTGGCTACACTTGGACAGGTCTACTGTGTGCTGGATTTCAGTCCTGGTCCCTCAGTCAGCTGGGTCAGGGGCTGGGACAGAGCAAGTCTTGGGCTTTCTTTCCACTGGATGCAGCACCTCTGTCACCTCCCTCTGTGTTTGTGCTCCTGCTGCTGCCACAGGCAGGACAGAGTACAAATCAGCTCAGTGGGATGCAGAGAGTGAGGGGTGGTGAAGAAAGAGGTGAAGGTGGAAAGAAGCAGGTGGAAGCGTACAGAAGGTGCCTGTCAGGTAAACAGAGGTGAGAGGAATGCTGAGGAAGGAAGTGACCTATCGATGAGGAAGGAAAGAGAATGGGAAGGAGGCATGCAGAAGTCAGGTGTTTGGAAGAGCAAAGAGGAATAGAGCAGGGGGTTGATCCAGGAAAGCAGGGATAGATGAGAATAAGTGGAACCAACAGGATTAGACGATCAGGTAGAGAAGAAAATTAAAGAAATATGGAGAATAAGTCAGAGCGAGAAACAGCAGAAAACAGATCTTGTGGGGCAGATATCTGGAGAGGAGCAAAGGCAGCCAGACCCCAGTGTGAGACAGCTAAGAGATTGTAAGAGGTTTGTATGTATCTTTTCAGCTAGTCTGCAAATAGCTCCCTTGAGAGGTGCAAGGATGCTGATTAAAGGAAAACTGCAAAACAGATTGAGTTCCTTGAGAAAGATGGTTCTGAAGCACATTTGATTATTACAATCAAATTTATTTATATTTGTCCTTTCCAAGACAAACTAGGAAAAGGATTTCCTCTTCTTAACTTGGCCCACACTACCCTGACTGGACCTATAATAAAAATTAATCAGGTGAGTAGCCCGATTTTTTGTTAAAGAATATTGCTTCTTTTTCAGGCCTGCACATTTCTGCGTGTTCTTGTGCTGGGTATGTCTAGATGTTGCTAATGGTAAAGCTTTAATTATACAGTACATATAAACTCCAAACTCACCCCCACCCTCCCCCAGCAGTTGTAGGTTATAAAGGGTCCAGTAGCCCTTTGGGATCTGCCCGCCTGGGGACACCACAGGGACAGCTCTGCTAGCCCCAGCAGGGCTTGGGAGCAATGTGTGCGAGAGTCCTCACTCCTCTGACCGTTCTCTAGGAGGGCTCATAGGCAGCCCGAGTGTCTCTGTGGCAAGTCTTACTTAACCTTTTGGAGGGTTGTATTAGCTTACATCAGAGCCTGACCTACCCTAAACTTAACTGAAGTTCAGGAGGCTTAAAGCTACTCATCTCCTGCCCTGCTAAGGGGCTGACCATGGGATCTAGTCCCAGAGTACTGAACCTGAATGTGTCCATCTGAAAATTAAGGTAATTTTACATGTTCTTCTTTCCTCAGGGTCATCTGGTGATTGCCTCTGATGTTCACTACAAACATGAGGAAGGGGGAGATGAGAACCTTCACAGTCACTCCTAATGTTCCTTTACTTTTAAACAATAATAAGAGAAAAACATAGTCTTCCTTCTCTTGGCTTGTAGGGATTAGATGCTAAAACATTAGAAGCATGGCTTTTCATCACTATTTTTAATCTTTTAGTAAAACTTCTTAATCACTTTCCACAAACTGAATCTGTTGGGTTTTAGTACAGTGAGTGTGGCTGACTGTTATTTATGCTTTAGAAAACTTGTTGCCTGATGAGAAGGAGTGATTGCTTCTTTTCACTAGTTATAGAAACCACATTTTATTAATTTTAGGAACCAGTTCTTGCATTATTCAATTTATCTCCATTATTGTTAGCAAAACTTTGTGTATGGAGATACCTTATTCTTCATAAGAACTTCACAATTTGCCACTTTGTAACTGGGTATGAAGAATGGGAACAGATTTATAAAATCCAATAAATTAAAATAGAATTATAAAATAATATAATCTAGTCCAGACCCTAGCTCAGAACAGGACTAATTAGATCAGGTTGGTGGAGTCTGTGTCCAGTCAAGTCTTGAATCCCTCCAAGGATGGATGTTCCACAACCTCACCGGGCAACCTATCCCACTATTCACATTCAGAGTAAATTTTTTTTTCGTAATATGTAAACAGTATTGCCCATGTTCCAACTTATTCTGTTGCCTTTTGTCCTATCACTACACACACCCAAGAAAAGTCATAGAACCATAGAATCACAGACTGGTTTGGGTTGGAAGGGACCTTAAAGACCATCTAGTTCCAACCCCCCTGCCACAGGCAGGAACACCTTCCACTAGACCAGGTTGCTCAAAGCCACATCCAGCCTGGCCTTGAACACTTCCAGGGATGGGGCATCCACAGCTTCTCTGGGCAACCTGTTCCAGTGCCTCACCACCCTCTCTGTGAAGAATTTCTTCCTGATATCTAATCTAAATCTCCCCCCTTTTAATTTAAACCCATTCCCCCTTGTCCTGTCACTACAGGCCCTTGTAAAAAGTCCCTCCCAGCTTCCCTGTAGCCCCTTCAGGTACTGGAAGGTGCTGTAAGGGCTCCCCAGAGCCTTCTTTTCTCCAGGCTGCACAGGCCCAACTCTCCCAGCCTGTCCCCATAGCAGAGGGGCTCCAGCCCTCTGGGCATCTTTGAGCCCGCCTCTGGACTCGCTCCAACAGGTCCATGTCCTTCTGATGTTGAGGGCCCCACAGCTGGACGCAGCACTCCAGGGGATGTCTCACAAGATCAGAGTAGAGGGGGAGAATCCCCTCCCTCAACCTGCTGGCCACACTTCTCCTGATACAGCCCAGGATATGGTTGGCTTTCAATCGTATAAATCAAGTATATTCAGTCAAGTCTGGCTACATTTTCTCTGTATTCTCTGATAAAAAAGTTGTAGACAACAAAAAGGTCTTTCAAGCCCTCCCTTCTCCAAGATGAACTGGCCTGTTCTCTCATGACTCTCCTTGTAGGTCATGATCTCCAGCCCCCTTGGTGGCACCTGCTGGACTTGATCCAGGATGTCAGTGTCCTTGTACGGGGAAGCCCAAACTGAGCACAGTACTCCAAATGCCAGTGTCAAATGGAGGGGAAGGAACACTGACCTAGACCTGCAGACTTGTGTTCAACTTGTCCACGTGGACTCCCAGATCCTTTTCTGCAGAGCTGCTTTCTAAACAGCCACCAACCTGTACTGCTGCAGGGTGTTATTCCCTTCCAATCCCAGTCTTCACACTTGCTCTTGTTAACTTCATGTGCTTCCTGTCATCTCAGTTCACCAGCTTTTCCAGGTTTCTCCGAGTACAAGCCCTGCCCTCCAGCATGTGGACTGCTGCCCCCAGTTTGGTGTCATTCACAAACATGCCGAGAGTGCACCGTGTCCCCACCATCCAGGTGGCATTAAACAGCCACTGTACTTATTCCTGTGTGACCTCCAATAGTGACACTACAGAAAGTTCAGTTCCAACCTGGGACAGCAATGTGGCTTGCATTTGATTTTTAGCTGAATTGGTTTATTTATCTAGCTGGCTGCTATGATTTTTTACTCAAAAAACCATCCTGAAACCAAACACCAGTAAATCACAGCAGGGCTTCCAACTCACTGTATTCTGTGGTAGATGGAGGAAGAAGAACTCAAAAGGAATGGAGGATTTTAAATAGTTCAGTGATAACACTTTAGGCACTTTCTTCTGCCTACCTGGGGCAGAATTCATGAGATGGGGGAAAAGAGAACTCAAGCCCTGCTGCCCATCTCTCTTCCGATGGGACACGTGCTCCAGGACCAACCAACGAGTGCCATGGCTAAATGGGCTCTTTCAAGCCAGAGCCATTGCTTGGCTTGTTAATCTCTACTCACTGTTGTTCACAAGCAAAGCAATTGTTTCTCCTAGGACTAAAGAGGATGCTGTATACACCAGCAGTTTCCCTGTATCATCCTATACTTACCTACTGGTCAGTATATCATTTTTGATCCAATATTGTTTCCCGATTGACAGAACAATGGAAATTATGCATGTCCCTCAGCGTGCTGCAGACTGGATTGCATGGAGAAAGGGGAGAATTGGGGAGGCAGAGAACTGGGGAGCTAGGGAAAGGGGACTGCTAGAGCACTGAACCAGAGGTAACAACTGGAATCATGCAAGGCCAAGTGATCTGCAGAGATACAGCAACAAGTCTTCAGTGATTGCCATACTGAGAAGCTCCTTGGGTTTCTTGTATATTGGGTAAAAGGGATCACAATCTGTATCCCCTTTAGCCTGTAGACTGAAGCAAATGCTTGGTGACTCAACAGAGAAAATTGAAATAAAATCTTCCTTTTAAAGGCTATTTGTAACAGATTGAAAGGCGAAAAGTTTGGGTGTAGAAACTATTTATAGCATATTTGAATGTGCTATCTGAATGTGTCTGCAAGCAGGTATTGGTCTTTTACTGCTATATTTGTAGACAGAAATTATGAAAGTGTTGTGGAAGCCTTAGTCTGCCTTTGTTAGCTTTTGCTGGAAGTTGTATCTCAGCTGGGTGGTACTCCATTAGAAGAACCATAAAATCTTAAAAGAATATGACGAGGATAAGCTGAGACAGTTGTTTGTAAATCTTGGAGATCTGTATGGATGGAAACAGTGAAGCTTTTCCCTTGCTTTGAAGGAACTGCAGAACTTGAGCAAAAAAAATTGAAGGAGAGGTTTATGTAACTGGGGGTGTGATTTTTATTCATCCTCAGTTGCCAGAGATATAAATAATGAAATTATTATACATGTGACTCCCTGTGGTAAATGTTAAATCTGTGTAAAGTATGAGTATTTGTTGGCTGACAAATGTCTCTAACCTTTTCTATTCATGGATTGCACAATGAAGTGACTCAGATTGTCCACCAAAGTGCTCCATGCGGGAGGGAATTTGCTTGGTTTACATGCAAGCTAATTGATTAAATCATCTCTCTGACAAGCCAAGTGTATTGGTTAGCTAAAGTACTGGTTAACAGGATAAGCAAGCAGAAGAAATAGAAAATGTCGATTGCAAAGACTTTATACTATATATTTGCACCATATATATATATACTATAGCATATTTATACTATAAATACTGCATAATTTATGGTTTTCTGTATCCTGAGTAATTTCAGAACAGATGGGCCTAGGCAGCTGTTTTACCATCTGGCTATGAGTACCAGTCTTGCCGAACTGCTGGAATAGAGTCTCCAGTGGGGTTTCCTCTCAGGTCCGTCTGAAAAGTCAATGCCTGAACAGTATGCCACAAAGACAGCATGTCACCTCGAGCTCAGGAACCTGGCACCTGAGCCCCCCACCCAGCACTTCATGTCTGCTTAGTCCCTAAATGAAATCAGAGTGATAGATTTAACCTGGGACACCCAAAATCGTTTGGGATGTGATTACCGGAGAGGCCACTCCCTGTGTGATACGTCTGAAGATGGCAGCAATTGGCTCTCTTCGAGCTCACAGCTCTTTCCTTTAAAAGACAGGGTTGTGGCTGCGGAGGGTTTTCCCTGCAGCATCCTCAGCCCTGTGGTCTGGTACAGCAAGGGTCATCTCTTCGGCGAAGAGGTATGGTAACAAATACGCTGTGATTACTCTCTGTTGCGGAGTGGCTTTGTTGGGAAGAGATAGATGTAGCTACACCTGGCTAAATTTTGAGAAAATTATGAGAACTGTGCCTATGTCAAACACACATTTCCTTCCAGTACTTTGGTTTTGTTTTACAGGTGATGTGTGTTTCTTTCACCTCTCAATTTCTGTTGGTTAAAATTAAAAAGAAAATATTAGTCTTCTAAAAGGCAGAGGGGTTCTGTGGGATTACTTGAAACTGTAACACAAAAATTAAGTCTGTTATCTCATAATTTTTCAGTTTGCTTAAACTAGGATCATGAGTGAAAGTATTTTAGAGGTTTAAGGTATATTTTTACCTCTGATAATGATACAGCAACATCAAAACAATTTCTCAGGTATTAGGAGAGAGGCAGTGGTCTGGTTCTGGATGGTTTCATCCCAGCTCTCCAACAGCCCTGTGGTAACTAAAGAAATTTTTTACGTAAACGTGATGCCAGAAAAGACACTCTTCATGTATTTTCAGCTGTCCGTAATGCAGTGTAGTAGCTGGGAATAAGGAAAACCATAATAATGTGAGCTGTTTGCCATTCACCCTGCCAACCTCAGATGACAGGTAACTCCACAGAGGACCATTCTCAGCGCTGGGGGAAAAAAAAATCAAAACCATTCTCTGATTTTGTTCAGTTTGATTTTAAAATTCTCCATCAAGGTGGCTTCTCCCACTCTCCCTGGGAGACGTTGCTGGCAGCCACAGCTTCTGACTTTCACACTACATGCAGCCCATGGTTCACACAGCATAGCTCCATCCCAGTTTAAATCCAGTCACAGGAGTCCCTGGTATGGGAATTTGCTTCTCTCGTTCACTACCCCTGTGGTAACTCCTGCAGAACCACAGAGGACTGCTGTGTGACATGGATCAGAAGGGAGGGAAAGCCAAGTGCCCACCCACTGCAGAGCCAGTCAGTGGTGCCACCCATACCTTTTCTTTATTGTGGGTTTCCCCTTGTTTTTTGGCATTGGGTTGTGGGTTTTGGTTTTTTTTTGGAGGGGGCTAGGGGGCATGCATCCTGTTGGTTTTTTTCATGCCATCAAAGGGAGCGACAGGTCTTGCTCACAGTATTACAGAAAAGCTGCCATTAGCAGAACTTAGTGTCAGAAAGTAAATTGTCTCTGGTTATTGGCAAGTAACTTGCTGGCATTGTCCAGAAGATGGGTGTCTTTAGGAGCAGGTTCTCTATGTGAAGAGTGACCAGGCAGTGGGGGGGCTCCCTGTTAATTGAAGGATCACCCCACAACCATACATGGATTGGTCACCCCTGGCACATAATACATATAACTGGTGTAGTTACCTTGACTATCTACCTTGTCCCACCTCAGAGGTAGACACTGAATCCTGTAGTTCCACGAGGAAGATGAACACTCCCCCCAAGGCAATTTGTTTTTAAGATAGGTGGGATGTGTCCCTCCCCACTATAAAGGTGACTCTCTTAGATGAAAGATCTAATTTTTGAATGTCTCTAATGAAATAAAACTAGTCCATCTGAAGTATATTGGGGAAAGGCAACCTTCTGTGAATTACAAATATTGTGGTTTTGGTTTTTTTTTTTTTATCTTGGACATTAAGTCACTGTCCCAGGCTATGAGTATCCTCTTAAAATTTTCTGAGATAGAGAGCAGAGGCCATTGCTGGTGTTAAGGGAAACAAGGCACTAGCAATACTATGTAAACCACTAGTAAAGGCACTTACGTTGATTTATTAATCTGTTCTCATAACATACATCAAACACTGAATTTCCTACCTGTGAATGGGCAAAAAAGAAGTGATTTAATGAGAATGAAAAAAGCAAAAGTAAACATCCATGTGACCATGAAATTTGCACTGAGAGCTTTTGAATGCATTTATTAACGTGCAGACTAGGGGATATGAAAACACTGCCTGCTGGAACTGAATTATTTTCTTCGGTTGACTGTTGAGAGGGATCATAAAGGCCTTCTCAAAGTTGTGGCTAAGATCCTGATAAGTGGCTCCTAAAGTGGGAGTATCTGTGTCTGTAACTAAATGAGCTGAGCAGGTTTTCCAACGTGCTAAGACCCAGTGATGACTGTTGAATCACCAGGAGGCACTGAGAGCTCTCTAAATTTGGGGAAAAATAAGCTACTTATTTCACTAGCTAAATGGGAAAGAAAAAAAGAAAACCAGCCTAAAAATTCAATGCCACTTCCCTTTCAACAGGGTTTGTCCAGGAGGATGCATCCCAAGTGATTTCCCCACTCCCTGTGACAGTGAATAGGCTGATTTTTCTCTCTACCCCAAGGAGCTCTATTTCCCTAACAGTCTGTCCAGAACAGGTCCTCTTTTCCATCACTGCTGGGCTTTCCGCTTTATCCATTCTGGAGGGAAAGCTGGTGTCAGAAAAGCTCACTCCAGGGCGGGAAAAGGGAGTACAGCCACCACGTGACATAGAATGAACTTCTGCTATCAATATAAGTTTTTATTTACAGGTCCTGTAAAAAAGTGAGGAAGATGGTGAAGATTTGCTGTTCTCTCCTCCTCTTAAGTTTGCTCAGTGGGCAACTCAATGCCAACCCTGGACTTAAAGTGAGGATCACCCAGAAGGGGTTGGAATATGGTATGTGTGACTTTTTCAAGATCTGGTGGTGGTATTGCACTGAATCCTGGTATGACAGGCATCTTGGGAAGCCACGGCAGTGGAAGGAAATGTCCTGATCCCAGGCTATAAGGAAAAGGAAGGTTTAAGAGCACAGTTTAGCAGATACAGTAAGCTGCTTGACAGCATTGTACATCATATCAAGGTTCATTTGATTTCAGATATTGAATCAGTTAGTTCAACTCTTGCCATGACTAGGAGTGAGATCTGAAATAGCACCGCTGGGTCTCAAATGAGATACCCTCTTCTTTCTGACTCTGTCTCCATCCCATCTCCTAAGACAGAAGCACATAACTATAAACTCCCAGGCACTATCAAAGGCAACTGAACTGATCATTGTTTTCCTGTAGCCAAGGAGGTTGGGATGGAAATCCTGAAGCGGAATATGGAGAAGGAGCATTTCCCTGATTTGACTGGCTATGAGAAATTCGGGCTTGGTAACGTCAAATACAATATCTCAGGGTAAGTATTCTGTCTGGGGGAAATTTGTGTTTGACTGACACTTGAATCTTGTTTTGTGTTCACCCTGACTTGTGAAATATAAGCCTTTCTTTTTCTTTTCTCCTCCCTGTCTCCCTCGTGCTCTAGAATACACGTGGCTGCTGTTGAATTCCCCAGTGCTTCCATCTCCCTCATACCTGGGACTGGGATAAAACTAGTGATTGGAAATGCTTCTCTAACCATCGATATGAACTGGAATATAAGGACCTGGATGTTGTACGTACAGCCTCATGTGTCCTGGGATTTTTCCTGATAGAGAACATAAAGATAAAAATGCAAAGCTTAGTTTCTCTTGTGACCTTTTCATGGCAAAGGTGCTCTTTTTAACAGGTAGTAGCAGTAACCCAGGAGTCCCAGCTGGGCTGGTGGGAGACAGCCCCTGCCCCCTCAGCCATGAGCACTGATAAAGAGCCCATAGCTGAGAAGCATCCCTGCGAATAGCAAAGGACTGATGCTCTAGCTGAGTGCTGCTGTTGTCCAGCCTGCCAGCTAATGACACATTTAGAAAAATGGTAGTACAGTGGATCACAGCCCAGTATAATAAACCCCCACAGTGCAGCTACAACTGTTAGAAACCTCCAAGAGTTACTGCCTCCAAGAGATAGTTTAAAAGCTGATGGAAATGAACACAAATAGCAATATCCTTATAGATCTATTGCCTGGGAGGGGTGGGGGGAAAGGCACATTTGAGCATTCCAGGCCCTGACATGGGTTTGTATGGACCCTCCTCAGACACCCAGTAGAGCTCTCTTGCCCTACCTTCTGTCAGGCATATCCCAGTTCCCTCTGCTGTGGGTGCAGGTCTAGTAACTGGAACAAAATACTTTACAACAGTGAATTATCTACTTTCCCAAATCCCTCATTTTCCAAAACTCCTAGCTGGAAATTTGTGTAGACTACTCAATTCTTTGCAGACATATTAGAATCCAATTTCATTATGAGTGACACAATAAAAAATATTCATCTTCAGTGAACAGAAGAGAGTCCATTTAAGAACTGAGTCTTGAACATTCATTAAAATAGTTTTTTTTCATATATTTATTTTTACTTTATGCAGCAAAGACAGTGGAAGGGGCACAGTGTACATTTCAAAGGTGTTTGTTACTGCAATCTTTTCAACACCCCTGGATAATACGGGTCATACATCAATATCACTTACCAGCTGCCGGACAACTTCTGGTGATATAGATATCAAGCTGAATGGAAAAAGTGGGTAAGTGAGAGTATATATATTCTGGAGAAAATAGCTGTCAGTGAATAGCACAAAGGCAATTTCACAAAATAAAGCACCTATTTTGGTGTCTGTAGGCATGACAAGTGAGAATCAGGGCCCTAATCCAGTGTTAAATTGGCCAAATTTGACCACTGCCCTTATATTTGTGCACATTGTCCCGTGAGTAGAAGATAAATACAGCAGTTTTAGTCAAATCAAAAAATCCCTTGTTCTTCTTCAGCACCCACTTTCCAAATACTGCTCTACTCTTCATCTCTAGGCAGGAGTTACAGGTTTGTACTGTGCTTTAAGTAATACTAGTCACAGCGCTATCAAAGCCGAACAGAACAAGAGTGCTGTCACGATCTCATTGTTTTCTTGTACTTCTCTCACTGTCCGAGTACAACTCTTGTCACCTGGGGGTTGGTTGGTTTGTTTGTTTGCTGATTTTTACTTGTGATGGAAGTTCCTAGTGCAGAGACTATGTCATGGTTTAACTCCAGCACAGACTACTTATTTATTCTGTGTTTGTACATACGTGATGGTGGTAATATGAAGAATTCCTTATTCATAAAGATGAACCTACCCAGGCTAATTGCTGAGATGCCTAGCGGTGAAATCATCTCCATTCAAATGGTGGCTCTCCGAGTGTTGTTACATTTCAGAGAACTCCCTTGTGTACTAGAATATCACACTCCGAGGCCATTAAATTCATGTTCTGTGGAGATATGTGATTTCCTGTTAATGGCTGTAGTACTTGACCCCTGAATTGCTTTCTTCCTTTCCTCTAGCTTCCTGCATAACTTCTTTATCAAGTATCTGAAGAAACCCATTCACAGGACCTTGGTCACTAACGTAAGCCTTTCAAATTGCGTAGGGGAGGGGTGTAAGGAACACAACTTTCACAAGTCAGTGCTGTGAACTTGGCAAAGGAAGAACTAGAAAAGTAATATAGTCCTATTCTGGTCTGATCAGCACAGTCACTGTTTTGCCAGCCAGAAATGCTTCCAGATAAAGTGCCAAGTTCATGGCCAAGATACGGACTAGTCCACTAGCTAGAGGCTAGTCCAAGACAGCAGTAGGGGCAGAAAATACAGATATTTTCCCATTCTAATGCAGAATAAGCCTCTGCCTGTGTACCTATACGCATCCTAGATTTTGAGTAATTTTTATGCTCAGCAGCCAAAACATATATTAGGTGATACATAGAGATGTAATATATCGTCTGATAGTATGACATATTTAAACTTCATCCTATCAAAGAGGTGAGTAGTGCTGTTGATAACTTGCCCAGGGCCTCTGAAAGGAGGCAGAGCTTGAGATGGCTGTGGTTCTGCCCCAGGACAGCGATCTCTGGTGAGCCCCATGTGGGGACCCTGTCACCTTCCTGCACTACTAAGGCTGTGGTTTTGTCACCCCCAGGTGACTGTTTTTGGCAACACCTCACTTTGTTTCCTAAAGGCAGCTCTGACATGGGATATGCTTACATTGCACCGGGTAGAAACCTTCAGATGGATGAAGAAAATCTAGTTCAGGTGTTTTGACGAGCAAATGCTTCAATGTATGTCACATAGGCAGACAGAGTGGCTAGCACGCAGGTAAGAGGTGCTTATGGGTCCGTGCTTCTCAGGCCATAACTTGAGTGTGCTTTCATACAGTCATGTCCCAACATCAGATCTGGGATCCAGTTGATAGATGAAGAGCTCCAGTCACTGAATGGTGAGTCACTGGTGATATCTTTCCTTTTGCTCTCCTTTCTCTCCTGTTCACTGAAATTCCACCGTTTCCTTCACTGCAGCTGGTCAGCAAAGCCTCCAGGAGAGATATCAGACCCCACAGTCTGCCTGCTCCCTTGCTTACCAAACCACGGTTAAATAAAGGGAGTGGTACTTGGACAAGCAGAGGATATTTCTGAGAAGCCAAGGGCTTGTGCATGTGACAGCATGCACCCCTGTTGACAGAAATGCCACTTAGAGGCCACACAATGCTGATGCAAAGAGAGTTTTCCCTTCCCTCCCACGCTGAGTCCTCCTGCACACGTAGCACTTCACAAGCTGAAGCCTGCCTGGAAATTTAAGTCTTACTTGCCAATTTTTCAGACTTGCCAGCGGCAAAATGAAAAAGTTCTTTTGTAAAAAAGCTTCTTGGCTTAACTATTTTGGGTTAGATTTGCAAGAGTTTAAGGCATCTGAAGTGCTGGGCAGACACCATGTGCAAAACACAAGTACCGAAGCAGATCAGGCACCCACCTTCTCTGGGAAGGTATTTGCAAGTTAGAGGCACTTTGGATGTTAACAGAACTGCTTGACAAGGAATCCCAAAACTTCCTTATGCCCTGAAGCACTGGCATAGGCATTTCCCTTTTTTTTTTTTTTTGTTTAGACCAAGTTTACTTTTCCACAATAACAAAACATTAGACAAAATAAAGTGCTTTAAAGAAGGTGCCTGTAGAAACAATGTCAAGCCTTAGGTCAGAATGCATGTTAGGAGGTCCCTGGTTGTTTTTTTTTTCCCCATCCTTTGGAAAAACTTGTGTCATTCTACTTCAGGAACGGACTTAGTTTTAAGTGTACCTAAAATTATTTCTGTGCTTTGTGTAATATTGGGTAATCTGCTTTATCTACCACCCTTACAGTCCTAATGCCAATTGATGATTTGGCTGCAGTAGACTACTCCTTAAATAGGTTGCCAGCAGTATTCCGACCATTCATTGACCTGGACTTAAAGGTAATTACCTGTAGTGCTATTTACCAAGATTGCTGCGGTTTTTATTATTGTATGATCCACTTTGTAACATGATTGCTGTTCTGAACACCAGGACTCAGTATCTGAGAAGACAGACCTCTCAAAGTAATATTGCATTTGCTATTGTAATAATTTTTAACAATCCTGTTGTAAAATGAATTATTTAAAATCCACAAATTTTTTTTAGTTGCTCTTGGATTGGTTATAGCAAATAGAGAGCAGGAAAAGTTGACTAAGCAAGTTAGAAGAAAAAAGAGAATGGGAAAAGAGAAAGGGCAAAGTGTTCAACTACATCCTTCTCTCGCTGTTGTTTAATATCTGGGACTTCTTTGTTCAGTCAGTCAGGGAAGATTGCACATTGCACTGACTAGATGTGTCTGCTGTCAGATGAGAGGAAAAGAAAGGGCAAGACTATAGGAGCAAGAATTAAGCTTCTAGCACCTTGAATAGAAAGACAAATGATGCTTGAAAAAGCATGGGAGCCCAAGAAGTACTGCTGAGTTTGAAGGCCTGGAAGTTTCTTTCAAATAGAAACTAAAATCAGACTATTTCCTAATTCTAAAATGACTTGATTGTCATTCTGTATAAGGTGATTTTGTTGAGGGTAGTTGTCATCATCATAGTATCTAAGATGTCTAAGTTTAAGATGCCTTGCGCTAGGTGCTCTATAAAGGGAGAACACACAGAAGACATTTGAGATGAAACAAAAAGGGGAAACTAATGAAATGGATAAAAATCTTAACCCCTGAGTACTTTCCTCACTTTACATCAGTTTTACCTTTTTTTGTTGAATCTGGATGCATTTGGAAGTATTAGATCTGCAAGCCATGGCTAATATCATGGGCAGTGGAAAAGACAACATAGATGCTTTTAGGATTGTCTGACACAATTTTCCTGTCTCATAAGCATTCTTTTGTCTGCACAAGCAACCAACTTGCTTCTGGGTAGAATAAGGTGCTGATTTTGATCTAGAAAGACCTCTGGTTTTAGAGATCTATTTTGTAATTCAGACCATTGATTAGCCCTAGGCAGCTGTTCTCAGATTTAAATTCCTGGAGATGGGAAAAGGAGAAAATAAGGCTTTTCAATAAGGACCCTTAATCATACTCTTCATGCAGCATGTAGGCCCTTAATTTAGAGGCTTTGTTCTCTGAGGTGGTAGGCTGTCTTCAGTAGGTGATCAGCATCTCAAAAAATAGACCTCGGGTGTCATCTGCGAAGGTGTCCCACCTCTGGAACCTGTCTTCACCACCTGCTTGGAAGCACCAAGGTTTCTGCTTCTTCACCAAGGTTTCAGAGTGTACTGCAAAGTCCATGTGCTCACTTATACAGCAAACAAATAGCCTGAGCAAGGGAAAAGAAAGAAGCATTAATTGTGTGCTGTCATGTTAAAGTCATATTTTGACTCTGATTTTTTTTTTTCTCTGCTAATACCTTTCAGGGGATAGTCTATCCAGCTGGAAACTATACTGGCCCTCCCTACGTGGCAGCTCCCTTCACTATCCCAGACCGAAGAGACTCCATGCTCTACCTTGCCTTCTCCGAGTACTTCTTTCAGACCTACTCATTTGCCTACTACACCGCAGGGGCCTTCAACATCACCATTGCAGAGGAGGTGAGTAGGACACTGGAGAATGGGGTTAGAGGGGCTCAGGTCATCCAAGATGGGCTTTGACTTGCCAGTTGTCAGGGTGCCAAGTTCCACTGAGCAAGGTACCAAGTATTGGCAACTTTGCCACAAAAAAATAAGGTTTTTGTAGGCCTGAGGCATAGACTTTTCTGAGATGGACAAAGGATCTACTCTGGGGAACTTAGCAGCCCCAGTGGCTGTTTTCTGCAGGTTCTTCACAGACTTAAAGTACTATAGATGCCACGGAAGCAAAGCATATGTCAAAGTACAATAGATGTGGCATGGAGGCTGGCAGACTTGGCTAGCCTGTCTCTAGGAGGATAAGTCCCAAAACCTATAGATTTCAGCCCAAACTATAATGACTTTAAGCATTTGTTCTCTCGGGAAACATTTTGGCATATATTATTGGGAATCAGCTTTAAGTATACATAGTCCCTTAAGAACATTTCTGAGAACAAAAGATACAGAATCAAAACTTCATTGAAATGCCAGTAATAATGCATTTAGACAAAAGCTGACCATGAAGATCAAATCTGGTAAATTTTTCTTTTTCTTTCTCCAGACTTGCAGCTATTTTAACATAAGCACAGAGATATTTGGCAGTATCATCCCTGAGGTGAGTATCATTATATCCACAAACTCTTAGGAAACCACGTGGTGAGTGTGTCAGGCACCCACCCCACCACTGTTGTATCCCAAAGGCTTGTAGGGCCGGCACGGTTCCTGCGCTGGAGAAGTGGGCACACATATGCCTTGTAACTGCAGAGCATATGGACCTTGTCACCTCCCGTCCCCACAATGAGCTGAATGACTTGCACTGTTACCAACCTTGGCCCATAACCTTGCACATCAATCTTTACTCTGGGCACTGTGCCCAAGCCACAGCTGTTCCCACCTAAAACCAGCTCCAGGCAGGAGAAAGCTTCCGGTTGAGAGTCCTGCTTTGAGAGACTTCTGAGGGGGCCTCAGCTTAGAACTAACATCTTTCCCCTGCCCAAACCTCCAGAATTGTCTTTGCTTCATTGCTAACTTGTGACTGACTAGCAGAAAGGAATCCAGGAAAGACCTGGGAAGGTACTATAGTGGCCATGTGCAGAAAACCAAGATGACAGATGGGCAGGAAAGATTACATCTAGGGAACAGACAAAGCAGATTCACAGGATTTCCATTTATTTTAGGTGGAGGAGATGAATGTAACAGGACAGAGAATATGAGCATACATGGCTTCCACCAGCCTTCTCAGACAGAATGAGAAACGAAACATAAGCATGAGACCCTAGGCCTTGAATGTGGAAGTTGGATGAAATCAGACTCATGGTTTGAAGAACTTCACATCCGTGTCTGCTCCCCAGATGATATTTAGTTCCTCCCTCAGAAATCTAAGAATGCTCCAGGGACGGTCATCAATCATATGGGCTTCTCCATAAAATGCCATGAGCATTGATGCTAATAACTCTGTTCTAAGTAGTGACCTTGAGGAGCCGACTCGCTATTCAGGTCATGGACAGAGTGAGGCTCCTCTGAGGACAGTCCAGAGCAGGAATCTCTCTCCTGAAATGGGTGAATCTCAAAGTGAATGACTCCTGAGCCCTTTATTGTGTGACTTACTTAAACATCACATTCATGTTCCATTCCTTCTCTATGTTCATAAATGAGTATTTAATTTCTCTCAGAATTATACAGAAGAATTCATATTCCTGGAGTGGAAGGAATATTCCACTGCATTCCTGATGTTGCCAAGACTGTTAATTTATCACCACAGGAAACTTCTACTTCCTGTTTGCTTGGAAAAAATCTTATGTTAGCAGCTGTCCTTAACTTCATCTTAAGGAACTACTTCAAAATGATTGCTTCAAGAATTAGAAAATGCAGTATTCTCATCTATTCTACAGGAAAAAGCATTTTTCTCTCTTTTTTTTTCTTGGAACCTTACAGGTGGCCAAATATTCAGTTACACCCTACCCAGTGATGTTGAAGCTAATGGCTACTGAAGTGCCGATCATCAGCTTAGAGCAGGATTCCTTCACAGTGGAGATTCAGGGCTCCATGGAGGTGATTGCTGTTCTGCCAGACTCGGCCACCCAGTCGCTGTTCACAATGAACATCGTAAGTACCACAAACAGGGTGACTTTTAACTCAGGGTTAAATGTCTGTGTTCCTTCCTCCTGCTAATGCTCTGTACAAGAAACAAGGTGCCAGATTTATTGTACTTAAACATGCAAATTCCCCTTAGTCACAGGTGGTGCCTATATGGCCTCACTTAACCTATGGGTCATTTCCATGGTAAAGAACATTTTCCTATAGATGGACAAACGTCCAACCATACAGAGACTCTGATTAACCAAAGTTTTGTTCTCTGGAATGACAGTTCTGCAGGCATGAGTCATGCTTGTTTATTTAACTGAGATTATCTTTGATTAGTGAAATCTCATTACCCACATGGGAAGATGATATTTCTGTATTTGTGACTAATTCACAGCAAGGGTCCTGGTTTGGTTTTTCTGGGTTTATTTTTGTCTGGTGACCCATGGTTTCTTTCTTCTTCAGACAGCCAACACCAGCGTTGCTCTGAATATATTTGACCAGAAATTGATGGGCTCCCTATGTTTGAACAGGTAATTCAGCATGGGTGGAAGGGATTTCCAGTGATTTGGAAGCATTAGCAATCCCAGCATTAGCAATTTAAGCACACAATCAGACAACCATAATTTAATGAATGTGTTTCCCTTGTGAGTTCATCTGCATTAGATTTTCTAATTCTCTATGTGGCTGTACTTGTACAGTTTAGAGGAGTCAGGAAGCTTCTCTGCAACAGCTCTGTGACAACAATCCCCCAAGGGACTGCCCAACAGCTGTGGATTGCTGCAGGACAGTGGTCTCATTGGACTTCTCTGCTCCTGACATCTACTCTCCCCTCTGAGCCAGATAAATGAAGTGTGCAGGGCAGTTAGGATGCCCATGAATCATCTGAGAGCTTCCGTCATCCCTTTCCAGCTGGCAAGATGCAACTGCTTTCTAGCCCACGTGTGCCAGTAGGAGAGTGCAGAGGGGCCCAGGACATGGTAAAGAATCTGGACCCCTGCAGTTCTCCTATGCTGCTATTCTTACAGGAGAGATTCTCCAGCTCAGGCACTGCAACTCCCGAGGGTCAGGAAGCTGGGGACCAGAAGCTTGGGACTTCAGACATCTAACATGTCACTTTTTATAAAGAAAAGCTCTACCAGGACCTCACAGCTGGGAACTGGGACCTTGATGTCACAGAGGTCCCTTGGGAAGACAGTTACAGGGTTAAGAATAAGTTTGTCGGGGCACACAGATGTTAGGAATTCGAGGAGGATAGTGCTGTTAGCATTTTTTGCAGCAACATTCAGAGAGAAAAATCTAGAGTGTGCTGAGAGCTGGGATGCTGGTACTGTGGAAACTCAGAAACCATGTTTTGAATACATGTTTGGATACTAGCATGTGTACTGAGTATGTATTTGAGTTTGGAAACAGAGACATTAGCAACACAGCCATCAGCAGCAGTACCATATGATGAACAGAATTTTTCTTCCCATCCCAGTAAGGCTCCACTCAAAGGATTATGTAGAAGTACCAAAATCCTTGCAAAATAACCTGAGAGCCAGCAAGTCCTTAATGCTAGCCCTGGTAAAATCAACTGTCAGTGGGACTTCCAAAATGCAGCACAGATGGAGATGCGCACTCGCATTGCTGGCTGCAGCCCTCCTAGCATACTCCTTTTGCACGCGTGCTCAGCAATGCCCTGAGAAAATCACCTTTTTCCCTGCGAGACAGTACGGATTGTGTAAAATATATTGCTTTCAAAGTCTCTTTATGGATGTTTCTTATGGCCTGGAGCTCTACAGCAGTGACTGGAATAACGTGTTTCTCCTTTCTAGTGACTCATCTTGTTTCCTTTCTTTCCCTCAGGCTCCAGTTCTCCCTAGCCCACTCCAATGTTGGTGTTTTTGAGGTAAGCAGATAGTTTAAGCACATAGGAATTGCAAACCAGGAATATCAGTGATATCAAGGCTAAAGAGTAAGAAGTTAAATTTTATTTGTATTTCTAAATCATTTGGCTTCATTGCTGGGTGGCTCTTTTCCTCTCTTCCGGCAGCCACCTCTTTGTTATGGACTCAAAAGTATATTCTTTGGGGCAAGTTAGTGCTCTGAAAATGAGATATTCTGCAGTTTCCCTGACTGGGGTATGATATTGCATCAGCGAGCAGAAAGATCTCACGAATCATCACAATGGGGACCTGCACTCCAGCAGCAGACGGAGCAGTGCGCTGTCTAAGCGATCACAGGCACTGCATGTGGTGCTCATCCCAGGTGCTCAGAACTACAGCAGCGAAAGGGAGCCAAAATATGAGTCTCGGGTGCCTGAAACTGTGCAGTTGTAGGCCTACAGGGGGGAAAACCCTGCCTCCGCAGAGAGTCATTTAACTCTGAGTAGAATCAATCTGTTCTGAGCAGATAAGGAGAAAGGTTCTGGTCCTGCTTTGCTATTGGTGATAAATTATCTCACAAATAAAGAAAGTCGGCTGTTATAAGTGAAAAAGTTGTCAAAGCATGATGAAAGCCATTTGCATTTTGTACCTCACTTCCTTTGCGTCGTTCCAAAGACTGAAGATCCAAAGTTGACCTGAGCTTATGACTCTTTCGGGCCAAATGAGAGCTGAAAGTTGAACACGAGTGTATTAATTCCATGGGGGATTAGGGCATGACAGTTCTGCTGCCATCAGGAAGTGATGGCCAACTCCATTTTCTTGTCTATGGCAGATCTCACTTCTGGAGAACATCCTGTCTTACATTTTGCAGACTGAAGTCATTCCATCAGCTAACGGTAAGGCTGTATTTCTACACTAAAAGTTAAAAGTTTCCAGCAGAGTGGGTAATTCTAAGAACTCCTACTGAGTTTCTACTTGGGTTTCCCATTCCCATTAAGTTGAATGGGAAATGACCATCAGCCAGTCAGCAGTGGAATGGGGGAGACTGATCCGTAGCGGTGTAAGTATGCCCTCTTGCTGACACTTTTCTGCAAAAAGGGCTTGTGGATAACTCGTAATTCATCTGCCTTCACCTCACTCAAGGTGGCCCTGATGCATCAGAGAGAAGCATGTCTCTCGGGCCTGCACACCTGCCAGAGGCCACTGTATGTGAGACACATTCCCCTTTCTTAGACCAGCACAAGGCTTTGGCCTCTCATAGGTCTTATTTAAGACCCTGGAGGGAAACAGCTTTGTGTCATCCCTCTGTACCGGGATGAACATCACCTTCCTTAACTGAGACAAACGGAAACAGGTTCTAATGACACTAGAGCTGTACTAACAATCCCCTGGGTCACTCGGGACAAATCACTGAGTATGTAATGTGTAGA